>NC_057407.1:38843558-39143558 GCF_019320065.1 Cervus canadensis | reverse complement strand
TCTTCTATCAGTTACTGACTCCCAGGAGAGTCATGCAGTATGCTTCAGCCCCCATGGAGAAGATCACAAGTCCTTCCTTATGAGCCCTGGATGCTATCAGACCACGGATCATAGTATCTTAGGGTACTGGAGCCATCAGGGTTTCTGAAAACCACTGATACCAAAGTCCTCCCTAATACAGATACAGACTATGACACCAAAGTGACTTTTCCCTGGTTGGTAGCAGATCAAAGTCTAGAATCCAGATGTTCTTCTAACATGCGCCTTCTTCCCACTACGTGGCATTTCCAGTAGTATGGGCCTTGAAGGGTGCCACCCTGGAGGTCTCCTCAATTTCAGAACTTCCGATGATTCAGCCAAGCCCCTCTGAGGACAAAAATGAGATGTCCTAGGTACTCAGAATGAGTCATCTCCAGCTCACCATCACATTAGCACTTGGGACAGCATGTATGTATATTCACAGAAGTAGCCTAAAATACAACTGACTCATCTAGACTGGGCAGACATGCCATGAATGATTACAGACCCGGATTTTTCATCCTCAGCATCGCTGACATTTTGAGCAGGATAATTCTTTGCTGCAGAGGGCTTTTCTGTGCACTGGAAGACATTCAGCAGTACCCCTCCATTCACCTACCACATGCGAACAGCAACCAGCTACATCAAAAAAATGGCTCCCCATGTATCATCCAAACAACCTATTGATAAGGCAAGCTGAATTTACTGTTTAGGGAGGTCAGGCAGAATCCCAACTTTCAAAGCTGTGATTGTCTCTCAGAGGAAAGGTGATGCTAGAATTTACTGGGAATTGGAAATCTGATTTATAGTGAGGCTTTCAATGCCCCACTATTCTAGATTCTAGAGACTTGACTAGACTCATGATGCAACAGCCCAAGAATAGTGAAAACAGCAAGTATTTGAGTACTGTGAATGTTTTGACTTGAAGAATTCAAAGAATCTTAGGGTACAAACTGTCAGTTGAAAAGCTGATAGGCCTTTTGGGATGCTGCTGCAGTGAACAATCAAACCATTTGCATGAGAAGCAGAGTTGTGGAAAAACAAAGCATGCTAATGAACACAGAGAAATAGCAAAGTGATGTTAGTGTAGAGAGTAGGTTTTGGTTCTTAGGGCCCAGACTGAGTGTGTGGGGGGGGTTAGATTCTCAACTGTCACATTTAGAAAGGTTAGTGTTCTACCATGGTCCTCAAAATTTTCAAAAATATCTTTAATTGGTCCTAAAAAATACCAAAAGATCCTTCTGACCCTGCATAGTATATATTCCTCACAGGTACATTAGAATGCCATGGTATTTTATTGAGGTTTTAGACACTGGAGGAGAGTGTGCACTTAGCTTTATAATTGCTTATTTCTAGTCTTCCAGGTATAAAGCATCTTGTATGTGTTACCCAAGTTTCTAGACACCACAGCTTTGTTGTCATAAGGATATAGGCTTTTCATGGAGTCGTTAATTTTTTAGTTAAATGAATGTTTTAATTTTTCATTTTAATTACACTCAAAAATCAATGCCCCAAATCTAGCTCTGATGTCCCTGGTTCTCTAGATCCTGACTTCCAGCATTCTGATTCAGATTCCTGCCAAAAACATTCTAAAGGTGCCACAGCTTTTTTGCTCCATCCTACTTAGAGGTGTGTGATTCCTTCAGTGATACTGTGGAAAAGAGTGTTAGGTCCAGGCTCTGCAGATAGACAGCCCTGAGTTTAAAACCCACTCTACCACACAACTCATGTTACCATAACTTGTTTACTTGAGAGATCTTATCTGTAAAATGGGAAAAATAATACAAACTTTTTATTTGGCTGCACTGGGTCTTGGTTGTGGTATGTGGGATCTGATTCCCTGACTAGGGATGGAACTCAGGTCCTCTGCACTGGGAGCATGGAATCTTAGCCACTGAACCACCAGAGAAGTCCCTATAAACTCTTTTATAGACTTTTTGTAAGGATTAAATAAATTCAGTGTTTGTAAAATATATATGAAGTAGTAGAGTGGACATCTGTTGACCTGGGCCTATCCAGCATCTATTTAACCTATTTTTGCCAATAAATCCTGTATTTTATTCTGGAGAATCACTCATCCTTCATTCCTAGTTCATAAATTTCTGGTAGATTTTAACCACTTTTTCCAGGGATAAAGCATAACTAGGTATAAATGAATCTTCTCATTCTACCACATTCTTTACTTGCTTCAGGAACCAACACAATGATCAAAACTAGGCCAAAGAGCCCATCAGAGTCAACCCCTAGCTTTTGCTCTAAATGTAGAAAAGTGGCATTTGTCATTAGGTTCACATCAAAGATATGAAGCTGAGCTGCCTCAGCCATCCCAGTCTTCATCCATAATGTCCCCAATATAGCCTGAGATGGACCTTGTTATATCATTTCAGCCCTTTATTCCAATGGTCTGGTACTCATTCTGCCCATGGCTTTTTAGTCTTGTGAGCAGCGAATTCCTTGTTTCATTACTCTTACTTGCAAATTACAAGAATCATAGCTGATACAAGTGCCTGGCAAATAGTTCTTAACAAATGTTTTTACTATTATTATCTATAATGATAGATTTTCTTATATCTAACAAGGCCTCCACCTTCAATTAGAATAACCTTTATGTAAATATCCAGAAGAAAATGTACTGGGCCACAGAGGGAAAATTGCTGTTATTGATGGTTTCTTAGCTATAGACAGATACTTGCTGGCTGTAGGGCAAGGAGAAGGGAACTAAAAATTACTTATTCTTTCTGTACTAAAACATGCTTTGGAAAGGGAATTTGTCTTGCCAGATACAAAACCACCAAAGATTTAATCAGATGATTCTACTTTCTGGAAATGTCAAAAGTGTAAGAATCATGTGTTTATAACCTCTCAAATGAAAGCAGTGCTTATTAACTGCATTATTGATTTGTGCCTTTTCAGCTTCCGAGTCTTTTTACAGAAATAAGAGAATCATTCACAGTTAGTTTCTTACATAATAAATCCATCAATTTCCTTGATATGGAATCCCATTTTGGAAACATTCAAAAAGAAACTTGAAAACCAATTTCACTTTATTAGTGGATTCATTTGCTAATTCTTTGCCTCATTCTTTTTCTTGATTCTATCACCTAGATTCCAGGTGCATTTGGTAGTAGTTCTTTGATAAGACTCACAGATTGTAAAGAAATTCCAGAAAAGCAAGTGTCTAGGTATGGATAGGGCAGTGGATGGGAAAGCGGATATCAGGAAACAGATTATGCTAGAACACATTTGTTAAACTGACTTCAGCAAAGAAACCAAGTTACTCACTGTTTGTTACCAACAATGTACTAATGTAATAATGAGAGACAGAAACTTTCCAGATATTAAATACAGACTGAATCACTCTTCAAATTAAAAAGCACAATGTGTCTTAGGTAACACTTTTTCCTAAACACAGTAAGGTGTGTCTTAGAAGGTTTCACTTACAATGAAACAAACTAGCAATTCCAGAATTCAGACAGGGCTGAGGAGACCTTAGGACACAAAGGACAGAACCCAATATTTTGAATTTTCCTGAAAGAAAACAGGAAGTCATCCTGTATTTCACCCAGCTTGCAGGACAGTACCAACTGTGAAAAGAGATATCAATGCTCTGCCAGCCACCATGGCCTTGATGACCGACTCCTGTATTTACAATTGAGGAATGACTCTGGATTCTCCACAGGATGAATTGCCAAAATAAAGACATCTTTTACAGGAACATGTCTTTTGTCCTCAATCATAGAACAGTCCTCAGATATTTCCTTCAATATTAGTATGTTTCTAGAAGTGTCTAGTTTCTAAATAACTTGGAATTGCTCTTTTAAAATGGCCAAGTCATGAGAGAATAGTATTGAAATATACATTGCCATATGTAAAACAGGTAACCAGTGGGAATTTGCTGTATGATGCAAGGGAACCCAAAGCCTGTGCTCTGTGACAACCTAGAAGGGTGGGATGGGGATGGAGCTGGGGAGGGAGGTTTAAGATGGACGGGACATGTGTATGCCTGTGGCTGATTCATGGTCAGGTATGGCAGATACTATCACAATATTATAAATAATTATCTTTCAATTAAAAATAAAATTTAAATTAAAAAATAAAACTTATTAAGTCAAAAGCATATTATAAGCCATAAAAGAGAACAAAATTGTGCCATTTCCAGAGATATGGATGGACCTAGAGACTGTCATACAGAGTGAAGTAAGTCACCAAAAGAAAAACAAATACTGTATGTTAATGTTTTATCTAGAATCTAGAAAAATAGTACAGATGATCTTATTTGCAAAGAGAAATAGAAACAAAGACATAGAGAACAAATGTATGGATAGCAACGGGGAAATGGGAGGTGGTGGGATGAATTGGGAGATTGGGGTTGACGTAATAGTGTACATACTTCAATCTCATATTATATATGGGCTTCCCATGCAGCACTAGCGGTAAAGAACCTGCCTACCAACACAGGAGACCTAAGAGACATGTGTTCAATCCCTGGGTCAGGAAGACACCCTGGAGAAGGGCATGGCAACCCACACCAGTATTCTTGCCTGGAGAATCCCATGGGCAGAGAAGCCTGGAAGGCTACAGTCCATGGGGTAGCAAAGAGTCAAGACACAATCAAAGTGACTTAGCACACACACTACTATATATAAAATAGATAGATAATGAGAACCTACTGTATAGCACAGGGAACTCTACTCATTGTTCTGCGGTGACCTAAGTGGGAAGGAAATCTGAAAAAAGGGAATGTATGTATATATATATGACTGATTCACTTTGCTATATGGCAGAAACTGACACAGCAATATAAAGCAACTGTACTCCAAAAAAAGCACATTATGAAAGGGTAGGATGACATTTCCTGAAAAGTTTATAAATCTTAAGGCTCAGATCATAGCTTTGAATTATTCAATGAATTCTCAGTTTTAAGAGTTAACATCTCTTTGTCCAGGGATTTTATTTGTATGTGTATGTGTGTGTATGTGATATTGTGATACATAATAATAAATTGTCATGAAGGGGATGTCCACCTCTACCTTTCTTGAGTTCTGGTGGGTAGACTAACACACAAGACATATTAACAAGATAAAAGCCAATTTAATTTTTTGTGATTATAAAATGAAGCTCAGAGAGTAACCAGAAGCAGGCAGCTCTTATATCTTTCTACACAAAGAAACAATGAATTTATAAGGATTTGACAGGACAAAGAAACTTAGGTTTGAGTGTCTAATTAGTAAGAAATTAGTAAGAAAAGCAAGATTTCGGCTTGGATAGTAAATTAGAAATGAAGTAACAAGGTTTGTTTATACAGTAAGTCCTCTACATATGAATGAAATCCTTACAGAGAGTGTTCCTATATCCAATTTGTTCTTAAGTCCAACAATGTCAACCTAGGTACCCAACCAACACAGTTGCCTATATAGTACATTACTATAATAGGTTTATAATACTTTTCAGACAAATAATATATAAAAAGCAAAAGATAAAGAAAACCTCTTTGATCTTACAGTACAATACACAAAGCACAGTCACTTGTAGAGGATGCATGCATGTGACAACGTACACCAGACACATGAATGAACATGTGATTGGATGTGTGAACGCACATTCACATCTTTGGAAGTTGACCACTTGAAGGTCCGTATGTTTGGAAGTTACTGTGTAGGCTTGTAGGCCTGAATTCCCTGTCTCTGGTAATAAGGGTGCCCTTCTACCTCCAGAAGCCTGGAGAGCACCTTTCACATGGGAGATTCACTTCCTGCTCTCAGACAGAGTCAGTGTCTAACTGTGCTGCTTTGGTATATTGCAGGGCAGCCAGCCCTGAGCACCAAAATACATATTTGGTCTTTGTCCAATTTTTAGCATAGGGATCCTAAAAAGCTTGAAATTTCCTAAGGGCTGAAAGCAATAAAAATGTCTCTGTTATGTTAATTAGGTGACTAGGATAGGAATTAATGGCCAGCAGAACCAGCTATGTGATTAGAAGATTGGAACTTTCATTCTTATTCTCTGATCCAGAACCTCAAGGGAGGAGAGAGGGACTAGAAGATTGAATTCTATCACCAATGGCCAAAGATTTAATCAATCATGCCTCTAAATAATGTCTCCATTAAGGATCTAAAGCTTCTCAACCCCAAAAGGACTGGGTTAAGGAAACTAGGTTTGGAAACAAGCAGAGGTGCTGAAAGAATGACTCTCGGGGAGGTCAGGAAATTCTGCACCATCTCCCCACACAGTGCCCTGTTCATCTCTCCCATCTGCCTATTCCTGAGTTGTATCTTTCTTTAGCAAATCTGCAATCCAGAAAGTAAGACATATCTCTGAGTTCTGGGAGCCACTCTAGCTAATCAAATTAGAGGAGAAGGTCAAGGGAAACTTTATTTATAGCCAGTTAGTTAGATGTACAGGTGACAATATGAATTTGCAAGTGGCATCCTGAGTTGAAGGGGGGCACTGGAACCTCCGATCAATAGTGGGTTGGTCAGGACAGGTAGCACCTTGTCTTGCCACCTGAATCTGAAGTGTTTGTGGGCGGGGGCAGGGGGCGGCGAGTGAGCAGTCCTGTAGGTCTGAACTCTTAACCTGTTGAATGTGATGCTATCTTCAAGTAGATAGTGTCAGAATTGATTTAAATTATCAGACACTCTACTTGTCTGGTAGTGTGAAAGAACCCTCCTCCCACATTGGAGTTGATACTAGAACACTTTTAAGGTGTATCCAAACAATATGATATCCTAGACACTTATTTTAATAATAAATATAAAAGGCAAGTTAGTTAATATAGTAAGTTTGGGAGATATTATATCTGGGTACAATCTTGTATCTAAATAGTTTTTGGTGTGGGAGAAGCTTTTAAAAATACAAGAATACTGGCTGCCATTTGAATATACAAATATTGGTAATTGTAAGTACCATGGTTCCAACAGAAGATAACTTAAAGATAATTTAGATTTGAATTTGCATTTACTTAATGTAAAAATGTACCTGGTTACTCTAAGTCTGTGCCTTACTGAGCTCAAAAAAATTGAAGAAGAGAAAAGAAAAATCTATCTGCTATACTAAATTAGTAGAGTTTCTACTTAATAAACAATCTACTCATAGATAATCAGTAGGCAATTTTATACATTATTTAGCACATCAGGAGATTTGAATATAGACTCAAAAAAAAAATCTAATGTGTGCTCCATTAAAAGGCATAGCTTCAACTACACTGGGACTGAATTAGTATAATTTTTAGGGGGAAAACTTAAGTATTCTATTAATTTCCTTTATGATTGTAAGTCCCTTGAATTTAAAACTCTGATAATTTCATTACAGGGAAAAAACCAACTAGTGAGCATTAAAAGTTATTTAAATATAAAACTGAACATCCATATAAATAGTGTTTGGACTTCTGCATTTGTAGCAGATCAATTAGCATTAAATACAAACAATAAGGTCTGATTTAGCCTCCTAAATACCGTAGGCTATAAAATGTATTATTTGAATATACTGCTAGTTCTGAAGTTTTAAAAGGTTTATTAACATTTTATATTATTCACTGTGAACTAAAGTAGCAGGACCAATTGTTTATATGGAACAAAGTCCTTAAAGTGATTCATGTTCAGAGCGACTGCTTTAAGATAGCACTAAAAAAACACAACACTCTAATATTCTGATGCTAATACTTCCTGAGGAATGTTTCCATAACATCTCAAAGCTTCACCTCATTAGACTTGAACATCATGCAATGAATCTGGTTTTATTTCCAAGTTATCTTTTCTGTGTGACACAAAACTATTATGTTGGGCACTGTTCCTTCATCTGTTTTTATTTCACACTATTACTTGATTCCAAATTAGGATCATCTACAGCAGAAGCTTCTTGTGAAAATTATATTTTACTGGTTTTTTTTTCCCGTCCACTTGTTAGCAATGAAGGAAATAAATTATCAACTTTCTGAAGAGCAGATATTAGCCAATAAGTGGCCAAAGCTTAGCCTCCACAGAAACTGGGTCAGTGAAAGAGTGACCAATGGCAACATATGAATTTGTAACAAGTACTATGTAGTCCTCACTTGAGTTCTGAGAGTTTTTTTCCCAATTTTGCAGAGTCTCAGGTCACTATCCTTCAAAGCAATCATCTTTCAATTGCCCATCAACTATCTGAAAATAAACTTTCTACTTATTAAGGTCATACAGAATCCAAGGGCTCAGACCTAGACCCAAACCAAACCCAAAAAAATCTGGGTTCCAATCCATCAAGTACTAAAATCCATCAATTTACCTAAGAGTTTAGCTTCAGTTTCACTGTCTACAAAATTTTCTATAGACATTTGGGGAAATGTGAACTGGGGGAGAGGATCCAGATTGCCATTGCAGCCCCAGCTCCATCTTATCAATACTTCACAGGTTTGGAAGGGTGCAGAGTGGCTCAGATGGTAAAGAATCTTGCCTGCAATGCAGGAGACCCAGGTTCTATCCCTGGGTCAGGAAGATCCCTTGGAAAAGGGAATGGCAATCCACTCCAATATTCTTGGAGTTGTGTCTTTTGGGGTGGATGAACAGGACACAAATACAGTTCTCTGGGCTCTGTACCAACCCACCTACATAGTGGGCATAAGTGGCAGCTAATGCCATTTGTTGCTTTATGCCTATGGCTCATTGGATCAGGGTGGACAATGACTTAAACTGCACCAACCAATAAAAACCACTCCGTTGCAAATTTCTCATTGGAGCTGACAGAGTTAAGAGTCTTTCTTCATCAGTTGAATTAAAGAAATGGAGACTCAGACACTGACAGCCTCCCTCATTTACAGAGCAAAGCAAAGGAAGCTTTCCAGAGAGGGAAGGAAAAAAGATGATGTGTAAGGAAGCAAAGAGGATGCCGCTTTTTGTTTCTGAGGTGTCCAGGTGTATTTTGTGCCACTAAAGGGGGACCAACAGCATTTCTTGCTTTGGTTTGGTAGAGCATCTCAGAGTCAGATTAATTTTCCCTTTTTGCCTAATTTAAGTGTTTTTGTTTGGCTTTATTAGACATAAACAATACAACTGTTCTTGTCATTTCCCTTTCTCCACTAATTCACAAGGTTGACTGCTTCTTTAAGGGGTTTTAATTTTTTTCAGTCTCAGAGTAAATTATGCTTTGTGCCCACATAAAAAGTGCAATGGTTGTTCTTTCAAAATATATTTGTGTTTGTATATATGTGAGTGTGTGTGGTAGCCACAGTAGGAAAGGGTATAAAAAATAACATAAAATGCATTGAAATTGTTTACATTATTTTGTGGGTTTGGAGAACACATATCATAAGAGAAAATGATATAGGTAACCCACAAATTCACAGACTGTTTTCAATATGACATCACATTTCTCACAGAAGATTCTCACAGTGACCCTGGGAAGGAGGTTTATAAGGCTAATGGGACATGAGGAAGGCACATGACTAATTCAAGATCACACACCAAGCAATTATTTCATCTTTGGATGTGACTACAGGATATACGACTTTGAAGGCTTAGTATATCTTTCCTTTCTTGTTTTTTCTGTATTTTCCAAAATGTACTCCATATTATACAAGTTCTTTGGGGTATTCTATGGTCCTGGGATATTCTATGGTCCAGTAAATTTGGAAATGCTAAATAACCTCTCATAGAAATTGACATTACACATTCATATTATATGTAGTCCATAAAGAAGTGCATTCAATTCTGTTGACTCCAGTGTTTGATTAACACATTTCCCAAGGAATCATTTTAAAGTATTATTAAACCCATGTTACCAAAAGGAGTATTAATAAATTTAAGTGTTAAAGGCTGATTAAAGATTAGGAAACGTTTAATAGTACATTGCATATTTTTCTGTGTATAGCTCATATTTCTTTTGAATATATCTTCTTATTGCTAAAATACTAAAATATATTAAAGTATAAGTATATAAAAATCAGTTAAAATCCCATCAACCTGGGCAAATCACTATCAACATTTTATTGATGATACTATCATATGTTTCTATCCATGTCTATGTGGTTTTGCATAACTCAGGTACCATCACAGGATGATTCCTCATGACTATCCCCACCTCTTCTGTTTTCCAACTCCACCTGCAGCAATATACACCCCTAAGCAACCAGTGTTTAAAAATCTGATGTGCATCCATCTATAATTGGATAGATGAGGAAAGAGACAGAGGAAGAGGGGAAAAGGAGATGGTTTCTTGGCATTGATTATATTATGATAATAGAGTCATAGTATATACATCACATCTTTCTTTTCACATTGTCCAATATAATGTGAAAATGCCTCCAAATTAAATGGTATAGAAAAGAAAAATTAAAAACATGGCTCAAATAAATTAATCCAGGAAAAAAATACAGGTTCAGGTATGGCTGGTTACAAGGACTCAATCAACATTTCTTCATCTCCCCCTTCATCTAGAACAATTCTTTTCCTAGACTTTTCCCTTGAGGGAAGCCAAAAAGTAAGCTCTGGTGATCCTAGGGCTCCTTCCCTGCTGACTCACTTTTGTCAGCCAGAGTGTGAGCATTTTTATCCCAATATTCCCTACACTTTTTACTCTTTTACTGATTGAGCTGACTTAGGTCAATAGTTGGTCCTTCATCAAATCCCCTAGGTTAGGGCTGTGCGAATCCCTAATAATGCCCATTGAACTGGGCATACCCCTTTCCCCAACCTGAAGGACTGAAATGAAGATAGTGAGTGACTCCCCAGCTAAAACCTAAGAGACACTGACCCCGGTAAGAAGGTAAATAAACACTGAGTGTCCCAAAATAACCAAGATTCTGTAAACATGCCAAAAGGTAGAAGTTAAAACCTGAAAACAATATCCCAGTAAATACCAAGAAAATATATAGCATAATTACATTTCTTAATTTTGGAGAATTAACCTCAACATGGAATACTGGGATCAAACAAAGTTACTTACCAAATTCTCTCCTGAATATCTGGGTCCGATGTCCTGTGGCTGAAGAGAACAGTCATGTCAGCTGGCTTAAGGTTGAAATGACTTTATTTGACGTCTACAGAGGAAACAGAACCACATGGCCAGAAGCAGGGCAGGTGTAGCTGACTCTCACATGAGAGCTGGAATTTCTCCAGGAGGTGATCTAAGATTTCATAGTCTTCCTGTCTTTTCATATCTCTGCACATCTGCATCATTCTCGTCTCCCATATCAACTTCTCTTTTGTAGGATTAAGGATGCTGATAAAAATGGAGTTTCTACCCCCCCCCCTTTTTTTTTCTATCTTGTGAAACTTGCCACTGGAACATTGTCTGCTTCCTTTCTGATATTTCTCCCCGGAAATGCATTTTGCCAGTGCTTCTGAAATACAAAGATGCCACTCCAGCACCCTTTCTATGTGGTCTTCCATTTAGAACATATTCCTCCATTTCTTCATGTTGCTAGACTCTCCGGGTTGGTTTTTGTGCATGAGATGAAGCAGCCACCTTTCCGGTCTGGAAAGAGAGGTGTCGCGCCAATGGACCTTATCTTGCAGCCCGGCCCTGGCTCGTGGACGTCTCTCAGCTTTTTTGACCGGCCAGCAGCCTATTTTATTTTTTGGGCTCTCAGTGGGTGAGGCTGTGACCAGACTTGTCAGCATCCTGATGGGGGCGGCCGGGGTCTCAGTGGGCACCTGACGGAGGCTGACAGGAAACTCAGCTTCAGGCGGCAGCTCTTCTACAAACGCATAGACACGGTCCTGTGGGGGCGGGAACAGAAGCCGCCAGAACCAGGCGTCTGGAAGTGTCTCCAGGGCAGCAGTGATAAATACCGGGACTCCGGACAAGTGTGGAAGCTCCTGTGTGGGGCGCCCGGGACACGCGTGCGGGCGGAGAGGGCGCCAAGATGGCAGCGCAGCCTCTTCACGCGAGGAGGCTGGACGTGAGAGCTTCCCCTCAGGCGGGAGCTTCTCACAAACAGGCCTCTTTCTCAGGAAACAAAACAACAACCAAAAAAAGCGGAGCTGTGTTTCAGTCCTCAGTCTGGGCTCTGCCTGCCACAAACTGGGTCTCTGGTGGCTGCAGTCCCGTGAGGCTCCAGAGTGCACACCCTGCCCAGAGCGGTGCATGGAGCACCATAACTGAGGGAGTGCCGAACACAGCCTCCGGAAGTCTCTGGAAAGGATCACAGTTGCCCTCACCACGTGTCTAATTAGAAGCCGCCTGTCAGGTTGCACTACGGGGATGAAAATTTAGGCCTTTTTCACAGAGAAGGACTCAGCTCCTGATCTGTCGCCTCCTGCTCTGTCCTGGAGGTGGCGGCTGTTGAAGAACTTTCTCTCGTGGGTGACAAGCCGGTGGGACCCTACTTGGTCACCAGAACAAGGAATGTACATGGGTACCTGGTGGCAGCTACGAGAATCTGGACCGGAGAGGCACTGCCAGGGGCTGCTGCGGAAGGTTCCGGGCGGGCGCTGAGGAGCCCCGCGTATGGTGGGTGGGGGTGGGGATGGGGGGGGGAGATGACACCGCCCACCGGCCCCCTCCACAGGGCTGCCCAGCCAGCGGGACCTCGACGTGTGTCACATCAACACCTGCCCCCCAGGTTGACGCTCCGAAACAGCAAAGGATCCTCTTCCCACACGACCTCTGGGACCCCTCAACTGCAGTTTCCACGGGGACCTGAGGTGGGTAAGTCTGGGCTGTAGCCCTTTGCATGCCTTTCTCAGATCCGCATACCCTTGTGTATCTCCTGGACACCGAACTCCGCGGATTTTCAAAGCTGAATGTTTTAGAGCCTTGTCTCCCAGGTGTAGATCTTGAAAGTTGGGGTGCTCGATGTGGAGTTCAAAGTCGAGTCCTCGGGGAGCTCTGGGTGTCGAGTTTTCTCCTAACTGTGGGTCTTGGCACTGGGATGGCATTAGTGGCCAGATGGTGCCCCAGCTTCTGCCAGTTTTGCTTCCAGGAAAACTCCTCCATTTTGCCCCATGTGATGCATCGGAGTCGCTCCACTGGCTCTTAGAGGTTTTTCGTTGTTGCTGTTTTGTTTGTTTTTCAGGGGAAGTCGTTCCATATGTAGCTGTAGATTTGGTGTCCTCTTAGGAGAGGACTTCATGGTCCTCCGGCCTCGCCATCTTGGAGGGGAACCTCATCTCCATGTGATCTTGTGACGCCCCCATGGGCTCATGTAACTCACTGTGTTTCTTATTCCAAAGTCTTGACACAGAATTGGATTGGGGTATCCTGGGTCAGGTATGCGTACCACGAGGTACTTTTGGCTATAGCTGAGGAAACAGTTGGCATATGAGGGAAATCTGAAAGGAGGATGTGGCTGTGGGGGAAATGAGGGATGCCGCAGGTGGACTAGTATCAGGGATGTGAAAGCCCACAGTCCTTACACTTCATTTTGAGGCTTTGTGGTTCAATTTACTGGTGCTGACAGCAGACTACCTAAATTTCAAGCCTAGGGCCATCTCCTATTTATGTGACTCGATTTTCTTAATCTCATCTGCAAATTGGAATGATGTTCACTATAACATCATAGAGTTGCTATGAACCATAAAAAAGCTAATAGAGCTAAAACTCTTAGATTCCTGGTTGGAATGCAGAAGGCATTAAATAAATATTTACTCTTATTAAAATAGTACATCCATAAGCTCTGTGGCCAAAGTGACAATTTCAGACAAAGTCTCAGTTGATGCGCTGAATGAAATACACAGTGGGAGCCAGGAAAACAGATCATATACAGCTTCAAGTCTTGATAATCAAGAAAAATGGAGACCAGTGACTAAAACTGATATTGAAGGCAAAGTTTCCTGATTCCTTGTGTATGAGCCCCACGTTGAGCTAGCAGCTGTGACTTTTGCACTAGGACTACCAGCTCCAGCCTCCAAAGGATTCATTGTATTCAAAACTCCTCTGCTCAGCTGTTGAAGTTTTTGCTTGATCAACTTTACATGGAGTGAAACTTGCCTCAATTGAAAAGTAGTGGGTGGTTGAAGCCCAACATAGCATATCCTCATTAAGGCAGGGAGGCAAGAAAGCCAATTATGGCAACCTGGAGCCCCCATGAAGGGGCTGCCGTCAGGGGCTGCCAGCCACTCTTGCCTCAGGGCAGCAGATAATAACTGCAGAATTGGCACTTGGACGACCAGCTAGGCTCAGCTTCTCCTTCAGAGCGCAGGCACATGAAAGGCAGTACCTTCCAGAATAGCAGAACTGTCCTGAAAGCAGCAGGGAGATGGAGTATTTAATAGGTATGTTCTCCTGGTAGGTGGATGTCAAGGAGAATGGTCTTAGGGTGTTGATTAAGAGTTACCAAGACATGGACACAGCGGTGGCACAAGAGGCCCAAGCAAAACTCAGGCACGGTTTCACAGCCAAGGTGAGCCAGTGGGTTTTATAGGAATAAACTCCACTAGCTCAGAAGAGGTTCTGTACTCTGAATGCACCACAGCTATGGGATGAAGTCACAAAGAAAGCCAAGAAGAACTTATTAAATTCATAGATAACATCCTTAGTACAGGTAAAAGTTAAAAAGTCAGGCTCCACTTTCACTGACTCCCCCAGGACATTGGTAACAACTTGTAATACTGATGGTATGGTTTGGAAAGGACATTTCATCATATATGTGCTGAGATATAACTTTCCTTTTGAAAATCACCCCACATGGAAGACGTCAACTTTATCATGTAAATAAAATGTTGAGCACAGCGCTTGTAAAATAGTAAACATTCAAAAACAGTATTTTTCTCTCTCTGTGAAACATGCCCTTTGGAGTAAGAGTTCCTTATATTTTTTTAATTTATATTTATTTGATGACCACATATATAATGTAACTGTGTGCCAGGTAATTTTCTCAGTGCTTTATATATAAAAATTCACTTAATCGTTACAGTACATTTATCAGGTAGGGTCAATTATAAACCCTGCTTTAAAAGTGGAGAAACTAAGCTGTAGAGATGTTGCGTGTGTGTGTGTGTGTGCGTGAAAGTTGCTCAGTCGTGTCCGACTCTTTGTGACCCCATGGACCATCCATGGAATTCTCTAGGCCAGAATACTGGAGTGAGTAGCCTTTCCCTTCTCCAGGGGATCTTCCCAACCCAGGTCTCCCACATTGCAGTCGGATTCTTTACCAGCTGAGCTATTAGGGTAGAGATGTCAGGTGGCTAATAAATCGTGAAGCCGGTCAGGATTTGAAGTTAAAAATGCATGCTTCTAGTCACTAATACCACGGTCTCTGTTCTTTGAGAACAGAGAGGAGGTACATTTTACAGTTTTATCTAGGCTTGGGAAGTTCCTGACTCATAGGAGGCATCCAGTATATGCTTATTTAACATCAGGAGAAACAAGCAATACAGATTCCTAAGACCCTGGTACATACCTTCACCATATGCACTGAAACAATTCGTATTCTCACTTAAGAACTTAAAAGCGAAGGGGCTTTGTGAAAGCAGTAGCTTTTTGCTTGTCTGCTCCACCAGTCCAAGTGGAGATTAGAGAGCAAATGTAATCATGAAAATGGGTAGAGTTTTCATTCTCTATCTCAGTCCTAGAACCAAATATTCAGAAGTTCGACATTGGATCATCTTGTCCAATTCCCAGGCTGCTTTGACTCTCCGTTTGTTTTAGTTCCTGCTCCTGCCATGATGAGATAAAAGATATCTACATGTAAATCCATGGCTGATTCATGTCAATGTATGACAAAACCCACTACAATATTGTAATTAGCCTCCAACTAATAAAAATAAATGAAAAAAAAAAGATGCCTATTAGGATGCTATCTTTCTTGAGCCTTTTGATTCCACCTTCAGGTACAACTAATTTCGGACTCAACATAGATCACTGATGTTTGGCTACACTTCCATCTTTTTCATTTACCTTTTTCAATTTAGGTTGCATTCTCAGTTTCCTCTTTCAACATAGTCAACTGGCCACATCAACTCCAGGTTTTATATTCCCTTAGCTCTTTTAGCCCTTTTCTCAGAAACTCTAGCCAGTTTTGTTATAATGCATAGATTTGAAATGAGTTATATGCCATCTATAAACAAATCAACTAATAACTACTTTTGTTTGATCCCCTTTGGAATATGGAAATCAAATTAACAGTCACTTTGGATCAGGAGAATCTGGTACTGATTAATTAGGCTAGGCTAAGTGCTCTACCTTTGGACCAAGGGAACTGATGAGTGACTCTGCAAACAGGTGCTATGCAGTTCAGGCCTGATCTTTGTTCTTGCAGATGCAAACAGCTTCCATTGTAGAAACTTAAGAACAATCTAAATGGATATTGGAGAATTAAAATATCTAATAGCTCTCACTTTTCTCTTCTCATACGCCCTCCCCATTTCACTGCTTAAAAGTTTCTCTTTCTAAGAACATTTCCATTTGGCTTTAAACTTGCCATTATTGAAAAATCTAAGTGCCATGGGCATGATCCTCATTCATCAAGTACGGGAACAGAGTGTTGTCATCTTAAAAGAATTATCAGCCAAGGCTTATTCCCTGAACTTCTTAGAAGCATCTCTTCTCTCTTTCCAAAACACTAAAATGAATCAATTGCCTACAAACATAAATACATTTCTTTAGTTATTAGATTCATAGCTAAGGCTCTTGATGCATTTCCTGTTCTCACAGAAGAAGGAAGACATGCAAGGGCAATCCTTGGGCTTTTGGGGATGAGTTAAGAAGTCACTCTGGCACTTTTAAAACATTGGTTTGGCCAAAAAGTTCTTTCAGATTTCCCATCTAATTGTTATAAGCAAGTTTGAGTAGGAAAAAATATGTAATTTGTGAAAATGTGTATGATTTGAAGGATAATGATACAACAAACACTTGTTACCCAGCTCTCAGTCCTCTGGAAGGCTCCTGTGTGTTCCTCTTTTATTGCCTCCCTTTCCCTAGAGTACCCATGATTTTCATTATAATTTTACCACACATAGATCTCCATAACAATATACTGATTAATCTAGTAGGCATCAAATCTACTCAATAAAATGTTCACAATTATATTTTGCCATGACTTGTTTTTTTGCTTGTTGTGTCATTTCTGAGAATGATACATATTATTGTATATAGAGGTCCTTCATTCATTTTTCTGATATATACTACTTCATTGCATGACTAGACAACCTCAATTTTTATAGTCTACTCTTGATGGGCATCTATTAATGATCTCACGTGTGTTTCCTGGTATAAGAGTGCAGCTGTTTTGTTAGGTACTGTCCCAGATACTATTTGGCTGGGTCATAGGGCTTGCCCATCTTCAACTTTACTAAGTAATGCCAAGGTATTTGCCAAACTGGTTAAAACAATATACACAATATATTGGTTATAACAATATACAAATATATTGATTAAAACAATATATAGTTCAGCTCAGTCACTCAGTTGTGTCCAACTCTTTGCGACCCCATGAACCGCAGCCCGCCAGGCCTCCCTGTTCATCACCAACTCCTGCAGTTTACCCAAACTCATGTCCACTGAGTCGGCAATACCATCTAGTCATCTCATCCTCTGTCGTCCCCTTCTCCTCCTGCCTTCAATCTTTCCCAGCATCAGGATCTTTTCAAATGAGTCAGCTCTTCACATCAGGTGGCCAAAATATTGAAGTTTCAGTTTCAACATCAGTCCTTCCATTGAACACCTGGGACTGATTTCCTTTAGGATGGACTGGTTGGATCTCCTTGCAGTCCAAGGGACTCTCAAGAGTCTTCTCCAACACCACAGTTCAAAAGCATCAATTCTGTGCTCAACTTTCTTTATAGTTCAACTCTCACATCTGTACAAAACAATATATAACAATACACCAAATTGGTTATGACCATACAGTGGTTAAAACAATAGTGTGTGTGTATTGAGTAGATCCACATCCATACCAACATTGATGCTGAAATACTTTTCTTTTAATTACAGTTCATTTTATAACAATTTTAGATTTACAGAAAATGTGTGATGCATTCCCAGTATTTCCCACACTAAGTTTCTTTTATTTCTAACTTTAGATAGATACATTTTTTACATTTAATGAACCAATAATTGAAACATTACTATTAATACAAGTCCATACTCTATTCAAATTTTTATAGTTTTTACCTAATATCTACTTTTTCTATTCCAAGAAACTCATTACTTTGCCATCTGCATTACATTTATTTGTCAACTCTTCTTCAACTTTTCTTGGCTAGACAGTTTCTCAGACTTTCTTTGTTTTAGTGATCTTGACAGTTCAGGGGAAGGCATACTGTTCAGGTATTTTGTAGACTATCCCTTGATTGGAAATAGTCTGAGATATATTCTCATGATTACAGTGGGACTATGCATTATTGGGAAGAGACCACAGAGGTAAAGTGCCATTCTTATCACATCATATCAACAGCACATGCTATCAACATCACTTCTCATTCTCAATGTTGACCTTGATCACCTGGCTCAGGTAGTGTTTGTCAGATTTCTGCACTGGAAAATTACCCTTTCCATATCATACTCTTGGAGTCATGTTGTAATTCCTTGAGGGTGATATTATCTACATAAATCATTTGGAATTTTTCTTCATGGGAAATTTATCTATTTTATGCCTTTATTTCTTCATTCCAACGTGTGTGTGTGTGTGTGTGTGTGTGTGTGTGTGTGGTGTGTGGTGTGTGTGTGCATGTGCCTGCTCAGTTGTATCCGATTCTTTGTGACCCCATGAAGTGTGGCTGGCCAGGCTCCTCTGTCCATGGGATTTCCCAGGCAAGAATACTGGAGTGGGTTGCCATTTCCTACTCCAGGGGAACTTTCCAACCCAGGGATCAAATCCGCATCTCCTGCATCTCCTACAGTTGCAGGCAGATTCTTTACCTCTGAGCCACCTGGGAAGTCCCATGTATCAGTATAGACTTATCTATATTTTAAATCTTAGTTATAAGTTAATACTATTTTATTTATTTTGTTGCTCAAATTGTTGCAAATTTGGTTACCCGGAGCTCTTTGGAAGACTTTAATTTTGTCAATATGGGTTCATAATATGTGATATCTCCTTAGGGTTTCGATTTACATTTTTGTAATTTTCTACTCTGAGAATCATATTTAATATTTTTTCTATTGGTTTGTGTTTTTTCTCATTGATTTCTTTTATTATGCTGGATACTTTTTTTAGTTATATGTGTTAGAGATATTAGATATTTTCTCCCAATTTTTGGCTTCTCTATTATTTATGGACTCTATGGTCATACTACATTCTTAGTATTAAATAGATACTGATCCTTCTCTTAATGGTTTGAAGCATTGAAAGATTAGTTAAGAAACTCTTCACTTCCTAAGATCATAAGGATATTCTCTAAGATATTGTTTTATAAACTGCATTTCCCCTAGGTAAAATTGATTTTTGTACACAGTGTGAGGTAGGGATCCAATTTCTGTTTTCTTCTATACAGATAACTGATTGTCTCAGCACCATTTATTAAAGAGTAAATTATTCTGTCAATGATCTAACAACATTTTAACAATGTTATACATTGAGTTTCCACATTTGTGTGAGTCCTTGTCTAGTATCACATTCTATTCCATTCTTCAATTTTCTATCCCTTTTAATACTAAAGCTGTATTTATTTTTTATTTATTTTTTATTTTATTAAGACAGGTCTTTCAAATTTGTCTTTAGGTGTAACTTGGAGATTCTTTGTCATTTGCTTTAACATATGAAGTCTAGTATCTTTTTGTGAGGTTCCACAAAGATTAAAACAAAACAGAGAGAGTTGCTGGAATGGAATTGAATCTATACATCAACTTGGAGGAAACTGATCTCTCTACAGTATTAGGCTGTTTACAATATTCCAACCCATGTAAATGGTTTACATCTCCATTAAGTTATCTTTAATAGCTTTCAAAAAAAGATTAGGATTTCCTCCATAATAATATAGTCTGTTTTTTTTTTAAATCTCTGTGTATTCAGCATCTATTGAGACCATCACCCATAGCAGAAACTAAGTATATATTTGATAAAAAAGTAAAAAGAGAGGGAAGCGTGGAGAGAGACAGAAAGAAAGATCAGCTGTAACCTTGTCTTCTAGGGTATTGCAAGCTAAACTTAAATTCTGTTAAGTAGGTTGGAAATCAGTGAAAAGTTGTGGGGAAATAAATAAATGTTAAGTATACCTGACTGCCTCGAGAAAAAGGAATCAGGGAGGAGCAAGACTGAAGGGTAGCGAAATCTGTGGAAAATAAAATCAAGTGTCAGATGAACCATATGTAGAAAGCCTGCGGTGTCAAACAGGGTAAAAAAAGTGAAATACTTGCATACCTAAGGTGGAAAAATGAAAGAGGGATTCATTAAAAGAAATAATTTTGAGGACTATGCTTCCAAATAATTCTTTACAACTTATATCTGAAATTTAAATGTTAGAGCAACTTAAAATGTCCATTCATAGATTTCAATTCTACTCTGAAACATCAAGGACTATCATTCAATTATTGGGTACAACAATTTGAAAGACAAAGAAGTTCCTATGTGATCTGAGCAAGTTGTTTTACCTCAAAAGATTATTTCCTCATTTTGTATGAATTAAGAGTTTGATTTTGATCCCTGAAGCCCCCCAAATAATAAAGGGTTGTTATTATGTATTTCTAGGTACAAGAATACCCTGGGCATTGAAACCCAAAGCTAACCTAATGGCAGCTACTTGAAAATTTAGAGGATTTTCCCATACTCTTTGGAGAGGAGATATGGGTAAAAGGGATGGAAATTCCTAAAGATATGGGTGAGGATGGAGAAAAAAAGTGATAGATTCCTATCATTAATTTACTCATCATTTTCATAACATTTTCTACTTGTGGCCCAAGTACCATTACACTTGCTCTAAGATAGCAGTGTGGTTAGACCATTTTATGAATCCTGCTAAGGGGCAAAGTGAATGCCTGATTCATCTTTGAACTCCCTGTGTCTAGAATTGAATTTTGTACATAAGTGCCCAGAAGAGCTGATGTTTCAAAGAGAACAGTTCTGTCATTGCACTTGAAAGAGACAGTCACTGTCGACATATGTGTAGTTGTTCTCTGGAGGTAAAGCAGTCCTGCCAAAGGCTACTTTTGTGTGTGTTCCTGGGATCCCCACTAGGTACCCAAAGAGTTCTTATTTAGATCTCCTCAAAAATACCTGCAAATGAAGTCATCAAAATTGGGTCAGCTGGTTATTGAAAAAGTACCAGGAAGTAGTGACAAAGTTAAGTGTTTGCAACATCTGCACAAATATCAAAACTACCTTTGTCAGAAATAAAAAAAATAGAATACCAGGTGGTTTCTTCTCCATCAGAATTAGCTGTTTGTGGCCAATTAGCTGAAGCCAGAAGCTTCATTCTGAAACAAATTTCAGTTTTTTTCCCTCCTGAAATGAAATATTTAAGAAGCACTATAACTTACAATGAAAATCATGCCAAAAGGCACAATTAGATTTTTCCAAGATTAAAGTTTATTTAAACATAGAGCAAATTTGAAAAAATTCCACAGTGAACATAAAAATACTGACCATCTACATTCTCCTGTTAGTATTTTACTAATCTTGTTCTTGTTTTACATATCTATTCATCTGTACCTTTCTGCATTAAACCTTACACTTACACACTTCACAGTCAATTGCAAACATCCATAGAAAGTGAAAGTGAAGTCGCTCAGTCGTGCCTGACTCTTTGCGACCCCATAGACTGCAGCCTACCAGGCTCCTCCGTCCGTGGGATTTTCCAGGCAAGAGTACTGGAGTGGATTGCTATTTCCTTCATGCATAGACAGCTCTCAAATATTTCAGCTGCATGTGATTTACTATAGAATTGTAGGTTACTGCAGTGACCACCTCACTGATCCCATGTAGTGAGAGAGAAATAGATTCCCGAAGGGTGGGTTGCTGTGAAAAGACATATATCCATTATGAGAACCCAAGCCAAGACTTCCAGATTCCTTCTCTTTGCTGAGTAACACTGAGTCTTGCAGATCTAGATGGGAGTGCTTGACTAGTTATGTAGATCATAATTACTGCTGTGTATTACAAGACACAGATATTATTTAAACAAAAAGAAAATTTTTCATGTAGGACATGTAATTTGACTGAATCATGAGACATTAGGAAGATTTCAACACTGACATACCTCTCACAGTGTTCTGCCCAAAGGAAATACTTAAACAATACATTTTCAAATCCCTTTTCAGATTTTCTATGTATCCCTTCCTCATTCAGTATTCATTTAATATGACTAATCTGAATTGGTGTAAACATCTTTTGCTCACCAAAGCCGTTACTCACTGTTTCTTTCTGTGATGCTCAAAGGCTATACAATATAACATAAAAAATAAAAATCTGCTTCTTACCGACATTAATAATGTGCTTCTGTTCTCTGCTTCTCATGCTGATTTTTAATTATTGGGTACACATTTTGTAGAGTAGAAAGTATATAGTTTGATAACTTTTCCTCCTGCCCTAGTGTTTTTAGGAGTTACAGTTTTTAAGTAAAGAGAATAAGTATTGGGACAGAAATCTAGCTAGTTGCTTCCAACATTAATATCCATAGATGTCAAATAATGAGTTTTTTGACTGGCGTGGTGATTGCCTTTTAAGTGACAGCATGTGTCTCTATTCCTTGTCTGCCAACATTATGATTCTTAATTTTTCTTTTAGTTTCCATAAAATAAAAACTAATAAGCTGGCAAGAGATCCATCCAGAAGGTACCAGTTTAACTGATTTTCCCAACTACTGGGCAATACAGTAACACTGCAGTAAGTCTTAATTTCTCCAACATGTGTGTGATGGGCCACATGTAAGCAAAGGATCTGGTACATAGTAGACATTCTATAAATATTTTTAGATGTGCACATGGGTTTCCTTGGTGGCTCAGATTATATAGAATCTGCCTACAATGCAGGAGACGTGAGTTCGATCCCTGAGTCAGGACGATCCCCTGGAGAAGGAAATGGCAACCCTCTCCACTGTTCTTGCCTGGAGAATTCTATGGACAGAGGATCCTTTTGGGCTATAGGCCATGGGGTCACAAAGAGTCATACATGACTGAGCAACTAACACTTTCACTTTTCACATGTTAAACTATTATTTATTCCAGCTACAAAGTCATTTTGAAATACATACATATAACAGCATATTTAATATTATTTTATTATAAATAGAATAGCCTACAATGTATTATAAATATAATAACCTATAATAACAAATGAAATCAGAGACTACAACAGTGTACAGAATAAGTAGGTAGTATATTCATTTGCTAGGGTTGCCATAACAGATTGTGACAAACTTGATGGATTAAAAAAATCCAGATATTTATTATCTCATAATTCTGAAGGCCAGAAGTCCAAAACCTAGGTGTCAGCATGACTGTCCTCCCTCTGGAGGGTTTTTGGGAGAATTACCTCACTTTCGCCAGATATTGCTGCCTCCAGACCTTCTTCCTGGCTGCATTGTTCTAATCTCTCCCTCTGTCTCTGCCTGGCTGTATCCTCTGTGTCTGGGACTCCTTCTCTTCAGTCCTTTCTTTTAAAAGGACACTTTTCAGGACTTCCCTGTCAGTCCAGTGGTTAAGAATCTGCCTTCCGATGCAGGGGACATGGGTTTGATCCCTTGTGGGAGAACTAAGACCCCATATGCCAAGGGGCAACTAAGCCCACACAACTACTGACCCCACGTGCCCCAGCTAGAGGGCCTGCGTGTTGCAACTAAAAACCAATGTAGACAAATACTTTTTTTAAAAGGAACAATGATGTTTGGATATAGGGCTCACCCACATTGGAGAAGGAAATGGCAACCCACTCCAATATTCTTGCCTGGAGAATCCCAGGGACAGAGGAGCCTGGTGGGCTGCCGTCTATGATGTCGCACAGAGTCAGACACGACTGAAGCGACTTAGCAGCAGCAGCAGCAGCACATAATAAACCTCATCTACACATTGTTAATTATATCTACAAAGATCCTCTTTCCAAATGAAGTCACATTCACAGGTCGTAAGGCTTAGGTACAAATATTCGTGGGCCACCATTCAAACCACTTGGAGAAGGAAATGGCAACCCACTCCAGGATTCTTGCTTGGAAAATTCCATGGACAGAGGAACCTGGAGGGCTACAGTCCATGGGGTCACAAAGAGTCGGCCACGACTGAGCACATAGCACATTCAACCCACTACTCATTCAATATTTTATTATGCTCTCACAATGCTTGTCATGTAATAACGCAATTGAAGAGAGTATTGTGCAGCACAGCTTTTAAATTAACATACTGTATTTAAGGAACTGTTGAGAAATATAACTGATGTATTTTTAACTTAAGCTGCAGTTTTCATTTCTCAAAATCTTTGCTGTATATAATGGATCTAGACCTCAAATCATCCAAAAATGTAATAAACTGTGGTTGTAAAGAAAATTCCGTAATTTACCTCTAACAACATTAAAACTACCATAGATCTTAAAGTGGCAATTCTAATTAGAGAAACAATCGTCGGGGCATCTCCTCTGAGGAGCTGGAATCCCTCAGCAATTTTTCAAAAATATCTGTATCTAAGGCTTTTGGTCACAGAGCTGAAATCAGTACAGGAGAGATAAAGGAGTTAAAGTACAAATCATATATCTGATAGCTTTTACTGTTTTTTTCTCCCCTTTATAATTGAAAACATCAAATGCAATATGTGGATTGAATACTTCTTCAGTAATTTAGTGACAGTTGAACTTGGCACATTTTAAAATTTTTATGTAATCAATTGCTTGAATTCAAATAAATTTACTTTCAAGGTTATCTACTCATCTGCCATTTTATGAGCTACCTCTAGGTTAAAGGCTCTCTGGAAACCTAACACAATTATTTGGGTGGAATAGTCAGAAAGGCACATACGTCAAACCAATGGCATGATATAGATTACACAGGTTTGTCAAAAAAAATCATAATTTTGGAGCTACATATTAGCAAAATGATTACAGTTTCATTTTATTTGGTTAGCATTGCCTCCAAATTGGTGCTGTACATTGGCTGATCATCTTAGTTGTTCATGCTATTCTGTACTCTTTGTCTTTTGCTCATTCTCCCTAGGGGTTTTAGAAGGATGTTAATCAGATGCCTTCAGACCAAAACCTGAATTTCATAGGGTATGTGAAGATGGGAGTAAGAGCTGTTAGATACACTGGACAGTGTGAGACAAGACACAGAAGCCAAAGGTGTCCAAGAGACCCACAGAGGAAGGAAAAGAAGGCCGGCTGGTTGTTTCACAGCAGAATGCAAAGGGAAGTGGATGGGACATGAGCTGGGAGGGAAAGGCGTGGGTCCTGGAGAGGGTAGGGGAAAGGGTGAAGGTTGATGGAAACATCTAGCATGAATGGCCAAACCTGCTACCACTGAGCAGCAAGTGGTTGAGATAAATTTCTACATCTCCCGACTTTATATGATGGTCTCTATGAAGGAGTTCCCTGTTTGTGTCCTATATAGTCCAGCCCACCCTTACATTGATTGTTATTATTGGTTAGTCGTTAAGTCATGTCCAACTCTTTTGTGACCCCATGAACTGTCAAGAGCCTGCCAAGCTCTTCTGTCCTTGGAATTTCCCAAGCAAGAATACTGCAGTGGGTTGCCATTTCCTTCTCCAGGGGATCTTCCCGACCTAGGGATCGAACCCATGTCTTTCATTGGCAGGCAGATTCTTTACCACTGAACCACCTGGGGAACACTCTTACACTGATTATAAGCGTGCAAATTATTACTAGAGATGAGAGCTCTGAGGGAAGTGAACATAGTCCACTAAGTAATAACAAAGCTATGCTTTAAGCACTTGAGTTGAACTGGAGAAGGGAAGGCTTCACTAAAGAAGTGAATCTACACTATTGATACAATATATATAAAGTATATAACTAATGAGAACCTACTGTGTAGCACAGAGAATTCTACTTGATGCTCCCTGGTGCCCTACATGGGAAGGAAATCCAAAAGAGAGGGGATATATATATATATATATATAGCTGATTGACTCTGCTGTACAGTAGAAACTAATTCAACAGTGTAAAGCAACTATACTCCATGAGAAATTAATTTATAAAATTTAGAAAGTGAATCTAGATCTGAGATATAAAGTGATAAGTAGAATTTACAAGTGAAAGGAGGAAATGGGGAAACTGGAAGAGAGAGAATGGCCATATGGTGGAATGTGCAAAAGATGGGTGAGAAGTGGGAGCTTGGTAGAGTTCAGGAACCGAAGATGACCACTGCAGCAAGATCTTAGAAGCTAACAGGGAAAGTGCAGGACAAGAGGCCAGGGAGTAAGCAGAGCCCACTGCCTACGTCTGTTACTCAGCCTTGAATAAGAATATCATCACCTAGGGAAGGTACATGGTTGGGTGAGCACTCCCTTCTGTGGGTGGTGGAACAGAACAAGTTTAATGAACAGCATTATTCATTGGATCCAGCTTGTCAAATACACATTTTCCTCCTTTCGAGGCTTTATGATAACAGGTTGCTTTTCTTTTAACTGACTTCATTTACTTTAATCTGTCTTCTGCTATAGTTTCTGGTATCCTTGTTTAATCCCCTCCATTAGATTGTAAGCTCCCAGCCTAGCATTCTTATAATAAATATTTGTTGAGTGCAAAGAAAAAGCATTGCAAATACCAAGTTTATCTGTGGATTTGCAGTAGAATACCAGATCCACTGGACCCTGGTGTCAGTTCAAATTGCTGCTTGAAACGTGTGAAATATATTTCAGGTCTTTAGAGTTTCTTGCTTCTTTCTATATTAGCATTCTTTCATAGTTATTATTCTTATTTTTGTTTTATTTTGTATTTTATGACATTATCTTATATATTCTATATTCCAGATCTTATATTCATTCATTCATTCACTCATATTTATGCATGAATTCATATATATATATATACATATATATATATATATATACCACTTGGTACTAGAAAATATTTAAGGCATCATTCATGAGAATAAATTAATAGGTCTTCCATCAATATGAGCATATTATTCAGACTTCTGGATCTCCATTTGTCAATAGTGGTGGTAATATTGACTACCTCACAGAACCTCTATGAAGGTTCAATGAGATCAGACACATAAAGTACAATATCTTGTAATATAGAAGTCCTGCATCCATGCCATCAGCTATTATTATTTCTATAAATGTTATAATGATGATGATGATGATGGCAGCAGTGGTTGTGCGGGAGGTATGGGATGTCTTTGTGAGTTACAGAATTGATACCCTTTCCATGTACTACAATTATTTTTGGTATTAACATAGTTAATCCACCGTTAGTACTGAGTATGACATTTCAGGTATTTTGAATCTGAATATGGAAGTAAAATCATGAATAACAATAATTGGTACCATTTATTGAATCCCTGCCAAATGCTAAATTTTTGATTAGTACTTTGTATGTATTAACATACAAAGCAGGTTTCCCTGATAGCATAGTTGGTAAAGTATCCACCTGCAATGCAGGGGACCTTGGTTCAATTCCTGGATCGGGAAGATCACCTGGAGAAGGGATAGGCTTCCCACTCCAGTATTCTTGGGCTTCCCTTGTGGCTCAGCTGGTAAAGAATCCCCTGCAATGGGGGAGACCTGGGTTTGATCCCTGGGTTGGGAAGATCCCCTGGATAAGAAAAAGGCTACCCACTCCAGTATTCTGGTCTGGAGAATTCTATGGACTGTACACAAAGAGAGGGACTCTACTGAGTGACTTTCATTTTCACCTTCACTTTGTATGTATTAATTTGTTCCATACATCACCCTTGCAAGGCAGGGATTATTGGCTCTATTTTACGACTGAGAAAAGTAAGGCTTAGATAGGAATCTACCAAAGGCACATTGATTATAAACTATGACATCTGTGTCTGGTTCCATTAAGGGAAACTGGAATAATGATTTTTAGTGTGTGTGATTCCTCTGAACCACTTTAAGAAGCTTCCATATCAAATTCTGAGAGATCTACCTCCCTGGGTCAGTGTACAGCTTATTCTAGTACTTGCATAGTTTATTAATATCTTCTGTTTACTCATCTCTGTTTCCAACATTCTGATTCTTCCTTAAAGACAAAGTGGATGGGATTTATATACGTATTCCTTTCTATTGAACACAGAGTCAAACACATTGAATAAATGAGTGAGAAAGAATGGCCAATATGCACATTACCCATTCATACATATGCTGCCTTGAAATGCAAATCCAGCTGTTTAGTTTTAATGGCATAGAAACTGTTGCAACAATGGTTGGATTAGATGGATAGTAACTATACTTCTGGACTGAACTTCAAGAGAACCTGAGTCTAGTTCTGATTCATTGTCATTAACACTTTTAATTCTCGATAAATTTTTTAGCATCACAGTTTCCTCATATCTAAACTAGCACCATAGGACTAGATTACCTCAAAAAACAAAACAAAAAAACCTCACCCTATTTTGACATTTAATGACTCTGGAATTTAAACCAATTCTTCTTTCCTCCCTATGCATACAGAACGCTATACCTCCCAGCCTACCATACAGATAATTCTGAGGAGCCTTGAGTGAAAGAAACATGTGAAGAATCCTCCCATTTCTCTCTTCCTCTGTCTCAGCAATCAGAAGCAATATGTTGAGATGGCAGAGCAATGTGATGGAAGTAGGGTTCATGTATTAATACCATTTCTTGGAAGGAAGCTGCCCTGGGGGGGATTTCCCTGAGAAGAAAAAAAGGTCAAGTTCAGGATGGACCATCTAAAGCCCAATAATCTACTTAAACTGAGAAACATGGGGATGAGAAACCAAAGAATAATGACCTAAGACAATATGTAAACAAATGCTATGTGTGATCACTAGCACAGAGTGGAAGAAAAGCTTCATAAGATTTTTTCCCAATCATTTTGTTGTCAAAGAAATCTTAATTAAAAATGAAAAAAGGCCTGTGACTTAACATCAAACTTAAAATGCTTCTTGGTCCACCACTTCTCATGGGATGAGAAGGCTGAGTGGCCTCCAAGAAGAGCATAGGTCTAATGTAAACTTCGACTACGGCCAAGAAAGAGAGTGAGATGAAAGAAAGTCTAGGAGGATGAAACCAGGCGCCACGGAAAACAATGGCAATCTTGAAAGCTAAGGGCTTTGAGGAGATGGAATTACAAGACAGACCAGATGTGCACTTTGCTTGCTGATGGGCAGTCCGCAGCAGCTGGAGCCAAAGCAGGCATTGTTTGAACCAGATATACACTTTTGTGAGTTAAGCCTCTGAGCTTTGAGGATTGATGTGTTATCCCAGCACAGACTAGCTTAACTGGAATATTACAGCTCTATCTTCCATTTCTATAAAACATAGTAAGTTATATCTTCCCAAGTACACATTTGGTCCCTGATTCAGTGCAACACAGTATTGACAGCTGGTTCTTGATGACCCGCAGATTCCCAGATAAAGCACAAAGGAAAATATCTCCCTTAAAGTAAAGCAAACTAGGGCACTGGGTGTCTCCAAGAGTAGGTCTAATAAAACTTCCCCAAATACCTAATGGATATTCAGAGAACAAAATGCTTAGAAAAGTTGGATCACTTTCCTGCTTTCAAAACATTACTTGTATTGTCGTAAACGGGAAAAATCATTCTTCCTCTCAGAAAACCAAAGACTTTTGTTTCGTTTTTCATGTAGGTTTAAATCTATCAGAGATTCAAAGTGGGAAACGTGTCCATGTTTCAGGTTCATTTAAAATTAATTGTGATAGACCTGTACTTAATTCCTTTTTTTAATTAATTTATTTAATTAGAGGATAATTACTTTACAATATTGTGATGGTTTTTGCCACACATCAGCATGAATCAGCCACAGGTCCACATGTGTCCCCCCATCCTGAACACCCTTCCCACCTCCCACCCCACCCCATCCAATTAATTCTTTCTGAGATAAGGTGTGTAAATGTGTATGAGTCTGTGTGCATATGCATCTGTGTATGCATGTCCCGATGACTATTACAAGTCTGTTTACAATCTGATAAGTTACTTCAGCAAGGCATGTCCTTCTGTTCCAAGTATTGCATTGACGACATTGTGAAACCAAATCTCGAGCTGTTGAAATGCAGCTCGCCTTTTAGTGAGCATCCTGGTTTGTCGCTTAGCAGTGATTAAAAGCTTAGGAGTTGCTGTGCTGTAAGTGGTGATGCTTTGAAGGTGTCAAGCTGAGAGCCCACTGGAGACCAAGTCCTCTAACATGCAAGAGGCCCTGAGAGTATATTTTAGAACTCAGTCTCTGATCTCGCCAACAAGGAGCACCAATGCACTCAACTTGGCAAAAAACAAGACTCTCTCCCATTTATCACAGAAGTCAAATGCCTTGTATTTTTCCCCTACCAATTAGTGACTTGCTTTATTCATCTTTATTTCCAGATGACCCCTGAGAAGTTTGTGGATTTTGAAAGATGTTCCATCAGTGTTTAGGAGTATGAATCAGTGTGGCAGACATCCGAGACTCAGCTGAAAGTGTAGGTCAGACTAGATCCGTCAATGGTATTTCAATGATCTTCCTTCGTACTGTGTGTTTCAAGTGTGGGAATGTCAGCAGGCCATTCCTTGCAGGCTGCCACTGCTCATTCCAACGGCAGTGCCGTGCACACACGGAAGAGTCAGCGCAGATCCCCCACTTCCGAGGGAGCAGCGGTGGGAGCAGCAGCAGCATAGCTGCCACTTAGTGAGTTTACTCGTTGCAAGGTGTGGTTCTTCCACAAGCTTTAAAATAGATATTTACGTAACCATCAAATTACCCTTATGATATCTATTCCCATTTTATCAGTGAGGAAATAAATGAGCATCAAAACATCCAGGATGTCAGACTTTTCTCCATAAAGATCTTCAAAGCTCACTTACAGAACTGCCACAACCAGCAATATAAAAGCAGACTGGAGAGCAGCAAGTAAAGCAGGGAAATTTTTTTTCTCTATGTAGGTAAAGTTGCCTCTCTACATGAGAGTTGAGTTCTCCACCTTGCATCCTGGATGAGAAGCATTCTTCTTAAAAATGAGCTCTAGTACAGAAGGCGCAGAAGGGCCTCAGTCACTTGAGACTATAGTAATTTAACTTATGGTTAGATGCTATCCTATCAGAGTTTGAAATCAGCCTTAAAAAGAGCTTGCACATACACATTTTCAAAATAACCAATGCAACAAAGCCCAAAAGAACTTAAACAGTAAGTTAAAAGCCTTTGTTATTTCAAAGCCTTAATTTCCTTTAAATTCACTCTGGCTTTTAAATATTATGATACCCCCAGATATGCCATCTTAAAAAAAAAAAAGAAGTGCTAGCCTGCATCCTAAAATTTCTAGAATTCACATAGCTTTTCTTATGTTTGGGAAGCAGTTTAATAACTATTTTAGGGCATTGCATTCACAGCTAGAAAAGTGAGGCTCAGGAGGTTAATAACCTGTTGTACCTATCAGGATGGGCAAAGTTATACTGCAGTTATATCAGTGCAGAAATCTCAAAGTCTTAAACCACTCACTATATTTCTTCCTTAGTTTATTCCACTGATGATTGGGAAGAAGGCTCAGGTGAACAGTCAGTCAGGACCTCAGACTGATGGAAGTTCCCTCCACACTTGTATTTCTGTGAAGGCAGAAGCAAGGAGCCTGGGGAAACACATGACGGTTCTTAAAGATCCTGTGTAGAAGTGGTATGTATCGCTTCTACACACATGTCATTGGCCAGAGTAACACAAAGGCCAAGTCTAACATCAGTGGTGCAAAGACAAGTACAAGTCTCCCCACTTTGCCGTCTTTCGTCTGCCTCAAGTGCCTTTTCCACCTGCTTCTGTTCCCTGAAACCATAGAAACCTGTGCTCCCATGTCTTCGGGGATATTGGAGGAAGGAAGGAAAGTCAGGTGAGGCTGTTTAATCCCTGATCACCTTCAGATGATGTCACCTCCAGCCTGCTGTATGTCTCAGCCTGAGGCCACTGCTGCTCTCTGGGCTTCCTTCCCGGTATCATTCCCTCTTTGCAGGTTCTGTCCCACTCCCTGAGCTCACCCGTTTACACTTTGATGAGGAACAGCATCTCTACATTTGATCCCTAAGTTTTTAGACTATTAAATTTACATTCCACACTGTCTTAATTAATAGTCTCTTTGTAAATAACAACACCTGAATTTCTCCTAACTTGGGTGCACCATCTGTTTTCTGTTGGGACACTGAAAGGGCAACAAATAATAGAGAAAAATAATCCAGGCTTCTGTGCTGTCCTGTGGTGACACAGTGGTGAGCGTAGGAAAGAGGGATTATTAGTGATATTTCACTGATCTTTGGAGAAGGAAACGGCAACCCACTCCAGTATTCTTGCCTGGAGAATTCCATGAACAGGGGAGCCTGGTGGGCTCCGGTCTGTGGGATTGCAAAGAGTCAGACACGACTGAGCACACAGCACACTGATCTTCAGTGATAATGTATCAGGAACTATCCTGTGAAAGAACATATTTGCCAAATAATTAAGACCATGGTATTTCTTACCTGCGTATGCCCCAGGTAAATTTAAGGGTTTTGTTTTTTTTATCTTTTTAAGTAAAAACTTAAAAATCTAAGGATATCCTTTAAGACATTGTTGTGAATAGTAAACAAACATTGTCTGCTCTTTCCCAAATATCGCTACCATTAATTTGCCCAAAGTGATTCCTAAATAGTAAAGCAGGAGTCCAAGAGATGTGCTTTTAGATACCCAATATATTAAACATTGATTATATTGGGAGTTTTATCTAAAAATCCCTTAATCACAGCTTGTCATACTATCTTTATTGATTTGTTACTGCTCACACTGTTCATTAAAATGCCAGAGAGCAAGGAATTCATTTTTAGTGCTCTTCCAGACACCAGATTTTTATCTCCTAACAGTATAATTCAAGGTCAAGGGTGTTTATTGTGTTTAGACAGAAAAGTAATCAAAGTAGCTTGGGTTTAAAAACACACAGAGAGAGGGAAGTTTGCAGTTTTTGCTTATCCTGAGGATTGCAGCTTTGATCATAAAATGTGATCTGAAGAGTCTCTAGATATTTGCTGAGGTTTCAAGGTTTAAAGTGGGAGGGTTTTTTTTTTTTCTTTCCTTTTTTATTTCACTAGTTGCAGAAAGAGTGATAGTAATTATTGCCTTTTATTCCCAAGCAATTTTGCTTTCTGAGTAACTTCATTTCAAATTCTGTGATCTATCTCCAAGGTAATCTTAAAGTCAACAGACTGCTTAATTCACCACTTTGAGGGACAGAATGTTTCATTTAGTAATGTCTCCAGCCAGTTTTTCAACTAATCTTAAAGTTCTCTAGAAATAAAATGTTCAAATATTTTGTTTATGTTTGATCCATATGATTCCTAGTGGAGTGTTAAGTATATCCCATCAAAAAAAAAAGTGACAAAATGTAAACCTTTTCCTCTTTTAAGGACACTCTACTATGAACTTCCCAGACCAGAAATAATTAAATTTCTACTGATGTGCAGATACCGAAAGCTCCCTATAAGTTGATGAGAAAAAGAGACAAATCTCTGAAGAACAGGTTGCTAGGCGGCAATTTTCAGGAAAGAAAAGATGTAAGGCTAATACACATAGCAAGTGATGTGCAAGCAAGCTGGAAGGAAAGAGACTATACATATGGTGAAAAACAAGGCAGCACGTCTCTTGCCCCTCAGAACGGTAAAATGTATATAAACAATAATCCTATTCCAGGAAGGATATAGGAAAATGATTACTTTTTGCCCTTTAACTTTTTGTTTCATGTTGGAGTGTAACAGGTTAAAATGTTGTAATAGTTTCAGGTGGACAGCAAAGGGGGTCAGCCATACTTATACATGAGTCTGTTCTCCCCCTTTTGTGCATCAGTAAATGCTATTCCTCTTTTGAAGTCTAGCAGTGTCTTTGGAAGTAAAAAAAAAAAGCAAAATACCTATTTTTGATCAAACAAGCTACCACTATGGGTAGTTTCTATAGAAATGAATGCAAAAATATACATATAAGAATATTTATTAGTTTACTATTCTTCTGGAAAACTGCAAACAACTTGAGTCAATAGAGGCAGAATAAATTGAATCCAATGTTAGATACAATACAAAGAGTGAATTAGATTCATGATTACCAGAGTGGTAGGAAGGGAAGTAAAGTATTTTTATGTGAAGAAAAGCATGCAAATGAGTATATATAGCATGATTATATTTTGATAAAAGCAATATCCAAAATTGTCTCTATGGGTGGCAGCCAGTCTCTAACATGGCTCCCAATAATGGCCGCCCCTCAGTGTTCATGCTGTTGTGTCCATCCTTACCTCAGAATTGGTCTGTGTGACCAACAAAGTACAGAAATGATGGTGTGTAATTTTTTTCAAGGCTAGGTCATAAAAGAAATTGAAGCTTATGCCTTGCTCTTTATGTAGAACTGTTTTTGTTTTCTGGGGTAAGCCAGTGGCCGTGTTGTGAGGAGTCTCTAGCTGTTCCACAGAGAGGTTCCCATGGTGGGGACTGAGGCCTCCTGCCAAGAACCAGGCAGGACCTGGGACCAGAGCCTGTGTGAGGGAGTCCTCTTACAAGGACCCTGCCAACATCCTAACTGCAACCTCAGCGAAACTTTGAGCCAGAACCACCCACCTAAGTCACTCCTGGATTCCTGACTCTCTGAAAGTCTGATATAATAAATATTTTTGTTTTGTGAGTACTAATCTGTAGGTAATTTGCTACACAGCAACAGTTAACTGATGCCGTATGTAAAGTTGTGGAAGGACACATCACATTGTTAAATTGTTACCTTAGTGAAGTAGAGGTGGAAATAACTTTTGAGGTAAGTTTTGACTTCCATTTTTGTATTTTGTGCTCTGCAGTTATCTTACAGGAATAGTCAAATGCTCCAGACAGCATCCCAGGGATTTATGTATTCGTTTAACCAACAAATACTGCAAATATTGACTGAGTAATTACTCCAAGTCGAACACTGTTAGATGTGAAGTTTTGAAAGTAAATAACACACTAATTGTGTTCTCAAGAAGATCACTCATTGAAATAGGAGATAAAAACTGGTACTTATCTTCGCCCATTTTAAATCATAATGTTAAAAGAGTGTTCACAGAATGTTACTGAGCAGACGGGGAGATGTGGGTGATTCTGAAGCAGAGAATCTTACCTCTAACGTAGCAATATATCCTGAGGGACAAAGTTGAGTTTTCCAAGGAGAGAAAAAGCAGTGGGGAGTGGGGAGAACAATGTTGAGAAACACTAGATTTTGAGATTTGTCCAAGTTGTGTTTTCTGTCAACATAGTTCATTGTGCATGTCTTCTCTATCACAGAGAGTAAAAATAGCCTGTGTTAAAAAGCATAATACAAGTTTTCATTATGTATTTATATACAGATTTACTATAACATTAAGGAAGAAAACCTTCTCTGTTACTCAGTTTCAAAATCTGTTGTGCAAAACTGGAGGATTTGCTTAGGGGGCTTCCCTGGTGGCTCAGTGGTGAAGAATCCGCCTGCAGTGCTGGAGACACAGGAGATTCAGTCCCTGGATCAGGAAGACCCCTGGAGTTGGCAGCCCACTCCAGTATTTTTGCCTGGAAAATCCCATGAACAGAGGCGTCTGGCACCTACAGTCCATGGGATCGCAAAGAGTCAGACACAGCTGAGAGACTAAACAGCAACAGCAGCAGCCCTTATACAGTGTCCGCATGGCCAGCAGAAGTGCTCACTGAAACGCTGGGCAATCCAGACTCACTGACTTGCAGACTGAGTGATGTTACTTCACAATCACTGACAATTTAACTGTACTTGGGAAGCTGGGTGATTTCAATTAACTCTGCCTTTTTTTTTTTCCATATCTGTCCCATAAGCATCCCTAAAGTTACAAAGAGTCGTTACAAATTGGGTTTTTATTTATTTATTTTTTAAAGCTTTTAGGCTTGCAGAGCAAATATTGTGCTTTTTTTTTTTTTTTAACAGAACAAGATCTGGCCTATAATATAGGATAAAATAAATAGGTGAAAGAATGCCATTCTCCTCCCCATCACCCCATTTCACCCTGCAGTAACTGATACATTTGGGATCCATCTCTGTTATTTTAATTTTTATGGCAGCCAATTTATACATTTATAGGAAATCAGAGTTGTGTATCTTTTATCTGCTGTATGCCATTTGCATAGGAATGATGAGCTGCCATTACAATCGGAAAATTGACAATTCTTCCCTCAATGCAGTTGTTATTGTTACATTTAAATTCTGGCCATTTATGCTCAGGTCAGTACAACAGGGAACAGCTGATTTTGTGGGCCAGTTTTTTTGCATTGTTCGTTCTGAAGATAGAGAACTGCAAAATGTTTGGACTTAAAGGGGGTTATATAAATTAGGACTTTATCGATGATAAGTGATAGAAAATTTGACTATTTTAGTTCAGCCAGACAGAGAGTGTATTGACTTATGTAATAGTAAACCTAGAAATTGGGATCACTTTAAGGAAGATTTCAGTCAAGTTCTGAAGGGTTCTCTCATAGTCTGGTCTCCCCGTTATTTGGATTGACCCCATTCTCAAAGACGCTTGCCCCAGGACTTGCCTCGTAGTCAGTCCGGTGTGTAAGACTTCACCTTCCAATGCAGGGGGTGCAGGTTCAGTGCCTGGTTGGGGAGCTAAGATCCCATATGCCTCGCAGCTAAAAAATCAAAACATAAAACAGAAGCAGACTTTAAAATGATCCACATCGGGGCTTCCCTGGTGATTCAGTGGTAAAGAATCTGCCTGCCAATCCAGGAGACATGACTTCGATCCCTGGTCCCAGAAGATTCCACATGCTGCAGAGCAGCTGAGCCCATTGACCACAACTACTGAGCCTGTGCTCTTTAGCCACAACTGCCAAAGCCTCTGCACCTTAGAGCTCATGCTCCACAGCAAGAGAGGCCACCGGTATGAGAAGCCCAAGCGCCACCGCAACTAGAGAGTAGCCCCCACTCGCCACAACTAGAGAAAGCCTGAGAGCAACAACAAAGACCCAGAGCAGCAAATAAACAAATATACAAAAGAATTTCAATTTAAAAAATGATCTACATTAAAAAAAAAATCTTTGGACAAAAGACGCTTGCCCTTTATACCACCTAGGTGCCTGCTACAGTACCAATTTGCATTTTCTCAGGTTCACATCCAGCAGTATAAAGAACTGCCTTTTGTTGCAGCATCTCCTAAGTGAGACAATATCATTGGCTTTTATTGGACTATTATATCTAATGTAGCACCAATCACATGACCCCAGGAATAGACCTCAGGCACAGATTAGACCCTGGGGCCGAGGGTGGAGTCAGTACCAGCAGAGCTACAGGGACAGTTCAGTTCAGTTCAGTCGCTCAGTCGTGTCCGACTCTTTGCGACCCCATGAATCACAGCACGCCAGGCCTCCCTGTCCATCACCAATTTCCAGAGTTTATTCAAACTCCCGCCCATCGAGTCAGTGATGCCATCCAGCCATCTCATCCTCTGTCTTCCCCTTCTCCTCCTGCCCCCAATCCCTCCCAGCATCAGGGTCTTTTCCATTGAGTCAACTCTTCGCATGAGGGGGCCAAAGTATTGGAGTTTCAGCTTCAGCATCAGTCCTTCCAATGAACACAGGACTGATCTCCTTTAGGATGGATTGGTTGGATCTCCTTGCTGTCCAAGGGACTCTCAAGAGTCTTCTCCAACACCACAGTTCAAAAGCATCAGTTTTTCAGCGCTCAGCTTTCTTCACAGTCCAACTCTCACATCCATACATGACCACTGGAAAAACCATAGCCTTGACCAGACGGACCTTTGTTGGCAAAGTAATGTCTCTGCTACAGGGACAGGGATTCCAAAACCATGATTCCGAATCATTTCAAAATAACACCATCTAGGATGTTGATGAAAAGTATCAAAAGCCTTAAAAAGCCTCAAGATCTGCCTTATAGTTTGATTGCCAAGCTGTGGCAATTTGAGAGAACTGTGTCAAGCTGAGAGAATTTGCTGTGGACTGAATGTTTTTGTGTCTCCTCAAAATTTATACATTGAAGACTAATTCCCACTGTGATGCTGTTTGGTGGCGGGCCTTAGGGAGGTGATTAGGTTTGGATGACGTCATAGGGTGGAGCCCCCTTGATGGGATTGGTGCCTGGGGTCTCATCAGACTCAATCTGCCAGCATCTTTATCTTGGACTTCCTGGTCTTCAGAACTGTGAGAAATAGATGTTTGTTGTTTAAGTCACCCAGTCTATGGTATTTTCATTTTCGCATCCCAAGCTAAACAGACTCTGAAACTGCTTGTCACATTTTCCTGGCTTGTCTGACAGTTCCTAATCTGCTGCTGTTGTTGTTCACTCAGTCATGTCCAACTCTTTGCATCACACCAGGCCTCCCTGTCCTTCACTATCTCCCAGAGTCTGCTCAAACGCATGTCCATTGAGTCGATGATGTCATCCAACCATCTCATCCCGTTTCCCCTGCTCTCCTCCTACCCTCACTCTTTCTAGGCATCAGGGTCTTTTCCAGTGAGTTGGTTTTTCACATCAGGTGGCCAAAGTATCGGCCAAGCATCAATTCTTTGGCGCTCAGCCTTCCTGTGGTCCAGCTCTCACATCAGTACATGACAACTGGAAAAACCATAGCTTTGACTCTGTGGACCTTTGCTGGCAAAGATACAGTATATAGAATATGTTTCAGCAGTTCTCAAACTGTGGTTTCCCAAGCAGCAGCACTGACATTACCTAGAAATTGTTAGAAATGCAAATTCTCAGGTGCCAACCCAGACCTACAATCTGTGTTTTAATGAGCAAAGTAGGTGATTCTGACATAGGGACCGATGCTTTGGTCCTTAGTTGTGTCCTTTATAAAGTGGTATTGAGAATACTTGACATGCCTACAAATGGAGCCCATGTTGTATAGGGCATGAAATTCTTAGTAACAGCCCCAAGGTACCCCTTGACCAAGGCTGCAGAGAAGACAGTTGATAGTATTATACAATAAGTCCAAAGCTGCACTGAAGCAAGGAACCACTTTAAACTGTCCTCTGATCTTAAGGGTCTCTCCCTACCTCAGGGGCTTAAAAGCAACATCTCATCAACACAACAGAATACATTCAAAGAGCAGAGCATCTGTGACCCATGCAGAGGAAAACAGGGAGATGTCAACCTACTGCTTTTCAAAGCCTGCTAAAAGGGTAAGCCCAGAATCTTCTAGAATCACTGATGAGAACCCTGACACATAAATCAGACATCCCAGGTTCTACTGTATCAAAAATCAGTGGTATCACACTTCTAATTGATTGACTTTTATTCCATAACTATATAAGTTAGTGCCATTGGAGACTGGATCAGAATTCCTCAAATCTCCACCACAGTATTATATCATCCATAATGTCTTGAGGTGGGTGGAATATGCTATATGTAATCTTCCTCCCAAATTGACTTAATTTCGATAAATCCTCCTCTCATGTTTGTGAAGTTCTGTAGCAGACACTGTTGTTGCATGTCCCATATACCCTCACCCACCTCCAGGTTCATCTGCTCAAACTAACAGCTCCACTATCCATGTCAGTCTCTCTTTTCCTCCCTTTTCTGCCTATAGGCTTTCTAGGAGCTTATGCACCTCCTGGATGGGGCAGTCAGGCAAAGCCTGGGATTTAACATCTCAAGGAGGGTCTCTCAGCCCATGAGAACTGGATGTAGATTCCCCATACCTCCATATTCAGTTGCTAAGTCGAGTCCAACACGTCACAACCCCATGGACTGCAGCATGCCAGGCTTCTCTGTCACTCACTGTCTCCTAGAGTTTGCTCAAACTCATGTCCATTGAGTCAGTGAGGTCATCCAACCATCTATCCTTTGTTGCCCCTTCTTCTCCTGCCCTCAGTCTTTCCCAGAATCATTGTCTTTTCCAAGCATCAGATGGCCTAAGTGTTGGAGCTTCAGCTTCACCATCAGTCCTTCCAGTGAATATTCAGGACTGATTTACTTTAGGATTAACTGGTTTGATCTACTTGTAGTACAAGGGACTCTCAAGAGTCTTCTCCAGTACAATAGTTCAAAAGAATCAATTCTTTGCCACTCAGCCGTCTTTATGGTCCAACTCTTGCATCCGTACTTAACTACTGGAAAAACCATAGCTTTGACTATAGAGACCTTTGTCAACAAAGTGATGTCTCTGCTTTTTAATATATTGTCTAAGTTTGTCAGAGCTTTCCTTCCAAGGGGCAACGTCTTTTAACTTCATTGCTACAAAGCACTTTACACAGGGAGCCTCAGAGAGACCCTGCCTAGATTGAGCCCCGAATAGCACTAACCAGTGATTAACACTCCTCCTTTGACATTTTTTTTTCCTATTTTGTCTCATTTTTCCTGCACCTTCATCTGTGCTTGGAATCCCTTTCCAGTTTAATTACCTGCAGCTAAATGCCCATGTCAGGGTTGGCTTTCTTGAGAATGCAAATTTACACAGCTTAAACATGGTAGAGCTGAATTTCAAATCCAAACAGTCTGACTCTTCAGCCTATATCCTTTTCTACTCTGCTATACTCCCTCAGTATAATACCTCCTTAAGTCTGCAGAAACACTGACCCTTGCTCTACATAAACTAGGAGCTGGCAAGTTAAGTCTTAAGATCTGCAGTCCCCAAACTTCATCAACTGGATCAGAAGTTATTGAGAGAAAGCAATGACTGCTTCACCAATACAAGTAAACTCATTTCTTTTATTATTATTTCTAAAACTGCTGAAATGCTTCAAATACAACAGTGCCTCTCTGTCATCAAACCAGCCCACCGTTGAGAGCACTGTTTGATGCATGTCTCTCGGGAGACCGCCACTCACTGTAAATGCATTCCGGTTTTTCAAAGATGCCCAGGGTAGCAAAGGAACATTCAGTATTTCTGCCCATGGAAACATTGTTGATTTTGTTATGCATCTCTGCATTTCAGAAACAGTCGTTTAAGAAGCCAACTTGAATCACACACACTTCAAAAGAGCTGCACTTCAGCTTATAATAGTTATATTTTACAAACCTATAAAGAAAAAAAGCAGATCTCAGCAAACAGAATAATCCCAGAGGAAAGTACCAGGAAGAAATTGCTCCCAGCCATTCTCAGGGACAAGTAGAGAGATTACTATGCCTCCCAAGATCCCTCCCATCTTCATGATCCTGTGATAAAAAGAGTAGATGGAAAGACTCCATATCCATTAGCTCTATTCGAATCCCCTTTTTTTCCAGAAATCTTTTATTCTTAGACTTAACAATGGCTATTAGTCTACAATAATGATTTTGACTTAAAGTCTGAAATGTCATATAGAAGAATGGGTAACACAGATTCACTTCTTTCAATAGTTACTAATCATCTACATTGTCATCATTCTTAAAATGTTTTAGCTTTTAATTTTATTCCACCACACTATGTTTCTACATTAAATTAAATATGACTTGGAGATCCCACTAACCAGAGTGATAAGAAATCAATTCAACTTGTGGTTTAAAGTGTCAGTTAGTCTTCTTAGGTTGTCAGCATCCTTAGTCATTATTCAGTGTTTGGAAATATGGGTGAAGTGTGTAATCTGCAAAATGGCATGGATAATACTTTTTTATTTAAATGAGGTATCTGTAAAGTACCTAGCACATAGTTATAATCAATAAATTTGATTTATTCTTGGCATTATTCTTGTCTGTTAATAGATATTGCAGGTGGAACATGGTGAATTAAGAGGAAAAAAATGGACAGTATGTTATTTCTTCTCCCATCTACTCACTTCTACCCACAGGAAATGTCCTGGCATTGGTGATTTTGGAAGCTTGCTGAGAGGAGAAAGGAGTTCTCTTAGAAGGAGATTCGGTGGAAGGAAAGGCTAAGTGGGGAGAAGGTAGAAATCCAGCAGAAAGCCTGGAGTTCAATGCAGACTGAAAGGTCTGGTTTAGTCTAGGAGGGGTGAGCACCAGTGCCCACTCCCATAAAGCACCATTTCAGAGGTGATGCAGGAACTTGGGGATGCTGAAACCTCAAGCATGAAAGATGAGGCTGATGGTTTTGCTGAAATGGCTCTGGGCCAGCTATGGACATAGAGTACCCATCTGCCTCAAATGAACCCAAATGAGACATTTATATGTTAGCAGTTACAGTGATTAGTTAAAGATAATAGGCACTTCACCTATTTTTCCAAACACTGCATAATGACTAAGGATGCTGACAACCTAAGAAGACTAACTGACACTTTAAACCACAAGTTGAATTGATTTCTTATCACTCTGGTTAGTGGGATCTCCAAGTCATATTTAATTTAATGTAGAAACATAGTGTGGTGGAATAAAATTAAAAGCTAAAACATTTTAAGAATGATGACAATGTAGATGATTAGTAACTATTGAAAGAAGTGAATCTGTGTTACCCATTCTTCTATATGACATTTCAGACTTTAAGTCAAAATCATTATTGTAGACTAATAGCCATTGTTAAGTCTAAGAATAAAAGATTTCTGGAAAAAAAGGGGATTCGAATAGAGCTAATGGATATGGAGTCTTTCCATCTACTCTTTTTATCACAGGATCATGAAGATGGGAGGGATCTTGGGAGGCATAGTAATCTCTCTACTTGTCCCTGAGAATGGCTGGGAGCAATTTCTTCCTGGTACTTTCCTCTGGGATTATTCTGTTTGCTGAGATCTGCTTTTTTTCTTTATAGGTTTGTAAAATATAACTATTATAAGCTGAAGTGCAGCTCTTTTGAAGTGTGTGTGATTCAAGTTGGCTTCTTAAATGACTGTTTCTGAAATGCAGAGATGCATAACAAAATCAACAATGTTTCCATGGGCAGAAATACTGAATATTCCTTTGCTACCCTGGGCATCTTTGAAAAACCGGAATGCATTTACAGTGAGTGGTGGTCTCCCGAGAGACATGCATCAAACTGGAACACAGAGAAATTGAAGACTTGCTATTATTGTATCACTAGGAATATCCTGAGCTGGGATTTGATTACAGACTATCTGGATCTAGTTATTCTTGTTAAGTCACTCCTCATTTGGATTAATAATGGCTAACAATAAAATGTCTTAAGAGTTAATAAATGCTGAACATTTGCTATGGTCCAGGCAATGAACTTAGCATTCTTCTAGATCCTGAAGATAAAATTACCATATGACCCAGCAGTTCTATTCTTGAACATATACTCAGAGGAAAATATAATTCCAAAAGATATATGCACCCCAGTGGTTATTACAGCACTGTATCCAGGACATGGAAGCAACCTAAATGTTCATCAACAGAGGAATGGATAAAGAAGAAGTGGTATGCATATACAATGGAGTATTACTCAGCCATAAAGAAGAATGAACTTGTGCCATTTGCAGAGATATGAATGGACCTGTATACTATCATACAAAGTAAATCAGAAAAAGAAAAACAAATATTATGTATTAATGCATATATGTGGAATCTAGAAAAATGGTACAGATGAACGTATTTGCAAAGCAGAAATAGAGATACAGATGTAGAAAACAAACATATGGACACCAAGGTGGGGAATGGGGAGTTGAGATGAATTAGGAGATTGGGATTGACATATATACATGCTGCTGCTGCTGCTAAGTCGCTTCAGTCGTGTCCGACTCTGTGCGACCCCATAGACGGCAGCCCACCAGGCTCCCCCATCCCTGGGAGTCTCCAGGCAAGAACACTGGAGTGGGTTGCCATTTCCTTCTCCAATGCATGAAAGTGAAAAGTGAAAGTGAAGTCGCTCAGTCGTGTCCGACTCCTAGTGACCCCATGGACTGCAGCCTACCAGGCTCCTCCGTCCATGGGATTTTCCAGGCAAGAGTACTGGAGGGGGGGTGCCATTGCCTTCTCTGTATATATATGCTACTATGCATAAAATAGATAAATAATGAGAACCTACTGTATAATGTGGGAAACTCTACTTAACACTCTGTGATGACCTAAATGGGAAGGAACCCCATAGAAAGGGGGATACATGTATACATGGAGCTGATTTGCTTTGCTGCACAGCAGAATCTAATACAACATTGTAAAGCAACTATTCTCCAATATAATATTTTTTAAAAAGAAGGCATCTTTGCCTTTGTTGTGCAGTACCAAAGGAAATGCCTGGGGGAGTTTGAGCAGTAAACTCAGGATACTGTGGTCCAGCCCACATGATCTCTCTGTCGGGTGTGTGCTGTGCTGTGTTAGTCACTCAGTCGTGGCCGACTCTCTGCGACCCATGAACTGTAGCCCACTAGGCTCCTCTGTCCATGAAACTCTCCAGGCAGGAATACTGGAGTGGGTTGCCATGCCCTCCTCCAGGGGACCTTCCCAACCCAGGAATCATACCAGGGTCTCCTGCACTGCAGGTGGATTCTTTACCAGCTGAGCTACCCAGGAAGCCCCCTGTCAAGTATGGAAAAATACTTGATGTATTTAATGATGTGGGTAAATAAAAATTGGGAAAGTTCATTAAGATGCTCCACTAAGGAATAAATGTAGTGAATTAGAGAAGCAAAAAGCAAGCTCACGATCACAGTTATTCAGTTATTTCCTTATTTTTTAATTTCTTCTCTAGGTATTAAAAGTGTAACGCACACAATGTCTCTTTTCTCCTCAGTCTTAAACCCTGCAACATCTGGCTCGTGTATTTAAAATTAAATGTAAATCCCTCACCATGTCCTCCTAGACCCCTCATGATGTGGTCCCTGCCTACCTTTTTGACATCAGGTTTCATCTCCAACCCTCCAACTCCACATGTGTCTGCCTCTGTCACACAGTTCCTCTGACATAGCATTCCATCCCCAGGGCCTGGGTATTTGTTATTCTTTCCATATGGAATTTCATCTCTGTTCTCCTTCTGGGCCAGTTCCTTCTTACTAATTAAGTATCAGCTCAAATGTTAGCTCAAAACCTCTTTATGTAATATTCCATTGTATATCTGTACCATATCTTTATCTAGTCTTCTGTTGAAAGACATTTAGGTTGCTTCCATGTCCTGGCAACTATTCCACCAAAAAAAAAAAAAGAAGAAAACTAGAGGGAAATGTAAAAAAAACTAAACACCAACCAAAAAAGACCCTCTCTTTGTCTTTCTTTATTTCCTAATCTGCTGTGACACTGCTGCATCTTTACTCACTCATCCACTCAGGTGCTGAAGGTTGAGCACTGTTCCAGCACTGGTCTGGGCCCAGGGGATAAAGCAGGCCCAAAACTTGCCCTATGACTTGCCCTGTAATATTTAGTTTCTAGTGAGAGTGTTGGACAATAAAAAAGGGAGAGAGGAGAGTTACTGAGGACTATGATTTTCTTGTTTGCTCCCTGTGGCTTTGCCGTGAGCTGGTAGGGGACAGGTGGGTCCTCACTATAGCCATGTGCCACATTCCCATAATTGTATCTTCCCATTGAGCCCCTCCTCATTAATCCCAGGGTATCACATTTTCCCCTGTAGTTTCTCCATAACCTGTCTATACCTTTTTAGTTACTTTATTCAAATCCTTAAATTACCCAGTGTATGCATGTCAAAAGCCTGAGTATTATTGAAGACCTCTTTGGAAAGATGGTAATTGGAAGCCTGTAGGCAAGCAACCAGAGGGATATCTGGTGGTCTGAGAGGGGAGTGGAATTCTGGGAAAGCAGAACAAGTGAAAAGAGTTGGTATTAGTTTTGTTTTCTTGAATAAAAAAATAAATGTAGTGGCTTAAAACAACATACATGTATGATTTCATGGCTCTTATAGCTCAGAAGTCTGGACATAGTACGACTGAGTTTTCAGCTCAGGGTCTCATACAGCATAAATTAGGTGTTAGCTGAGCTACTGTGTCATCTGAGGCTCAGCATCCTCTCAAACGATTTAGGCTTTTGGAAGAATTCAGTTTCTTGCAGTGACCAAACTGAAGTCTCCTTTCCTTGCTGGCGGATGGCTGGGGGCTGCTGTTAGCAACAGGAGGCCACTCTTGTCCATTGCCACGTAGAGCCCCCTTCTTTTCCAAACCAGCAACAGAGAACTCCTCAAATGCCAAAATTCCCTGATACTTTGAATCTCGGATTTTCTCTCACTTACCTCTGGATCCAGATTGAAAAACTCATGTAATTAGGTTCAGCTCACCCAGATAATCTTTCTTACTTTTTTTTTAACCTTCCTAACATAAAGTCAGCTGATCTGGGACTCTGGTTATACCTTCGAAGTTCTTTCATAGCAGGACCTAAATCTGTGTTTGATTAGATAGTTAGCAGGTGGTGTGCAGACATCGGGAATCTTGGGGAACCATCTTGAAATTCTGCATACAACTGAATGTAAGGCAAGAGCGAGCCTCTTGTACTTGAAGAATAACAAGGGAGCCAGTGTTCTAGATCAGGTGGGCAGTGAGAACAGTGGGTGCTCAGGTCACGGAGGTAGTGGGCAGAGGAGGTGACAGTAACTGATGAAGGGCCTTAAAGACTGGTCATTATCCCCTTAATGACTTTGGCTTTTATTCTGAGATCAGAGCCTTTGCACTGAGTGGCGTGATTTGATTTATGTTTTAGAAGTACATAAAAATAGACTCCTAGTAAGGAAGGTGAGGGCCAAAGCAGACCATGAGGAGGCGCCTGTAATAATAGCGGTGAACGAGGATGCTAGCTTGGACCAGGGTAAAGATGACCAGGGCAGAGAAGGAGTCCCATTCTGGATATATTGTGGAAGGGGGGCTGATAGTTTTTACTAATGAGCTGAATCTGGGCTGTGAGGGAAGTGAGAATGTATTTTTACTTTACCCCAAAAGCACTCGAGACACCCAGTCAGACAGGGGTTGCATGGGAACTCCAGTCAAACTTTCTCAACTGCTCCATGGGGAAAACAGGAAAGCAACTTGCCTCAGGTCATTCAGCAAGTCCACGACAGAGCGCCGACCACAATACAGATCTCCTGTCTGCCAATGGGGAGTCTCTCTCTGTCGTGCCACTCTCAGCCTTGTCTTCTGGTGGCTCAGATGGTAAAGAATCCTCCTGCAAGGCAGGAGACCTGGGTTCAATCCCTGGATCAGGAGAATCCCCTGTTGAAGGAAATGGCAACTCAACTCCAGTCTTTTTGCCTAGAGGATCCCATGGGCAGAGGAGCTTGGTGTGCTACAGTTGATGGTGTCACAAAGAGTTGGACACAACTGAACTATTAACACTTTCACTTTCTGTGAATACCACTCTCTTAAAATTCTAATTTATGTATTTATCAGCCTCTTAAAATACTTCGTGTAGTTATTTCTTTAATTTCTGTTGACTCCTCTAAGCTCCATGATGGCAAAGACACTCCAGTCCATTGCTGCACCCCCAGTGCCTGGCACAGAGTCTTGACAGAACAGGCGTTCAAGAGATACTTGTTGAACACATGAATAAATGAATAAGTTATTCCAATATAGTAGCAGCAATGGAAACTAGAAATTTCCTTTCCATTTCCCACGCGATCAGATCCAAAATATCAATATATTTCATGCCAGTAAATATCGTCATCTACAGGGTAAACAACTTTTTTTTGCCAAATGTTTACTTACCTGACTTACATTTTAGGTTCTCTCAAATGTATCCAAGGTGTTTCACATCTCAGTTTTTTCCTCCATTGCTTGCATTTTTCTTTTATTTTCTATTTCTTTCTCTTTTTTTAAAATCTCCCAACAGTCACATTTTTCAATTTTCAATTTTGTAGACTTTCTGGAAGAGAGTTCTGTTGCACCCGCTAAGCATAATGTGTTGCTAATTTTCAAGGTAATGTTTACTCAGTTCAGTTGTGGGGCAATGTGAACTCTAGACAGTGGAATTCATGACAATCTTCCCATGGAGTGCCTAGAAAACCACTGAGTCTGGAAGGGACAATGGGTGAAAGAGGCCAAGGACTGACTTAGGCAATAGAGAAAAGAAAGCCTGGTAAGTTATAGGAATACAAAGAAGTGATAAAAAACAATTTCTCATAAAGCCTTTTAACTGGCGATAGAGGGAAGCCATTAAAATCATGAAGTGTTCTTTGTAAGGACATTCATAGTAAACATGTAAAGTGAATAGTGGATAATGAAAAGAGATTGTGCAAAACAATGTTTTTCCTCTTTTTTCATGAAAGTTAATGTGATTTTTTTATTTTAAAAATGGACAGTGATCAAGAATACAGTAAGAGAGACTTCTCTAGTGGTCCAGTGGTTGACACTCTGCACTTCCACTCAGGGGATATGGGTTCGAACCCTGGTCAGGGAACTTAAGATCCCACATGCTGCATGGTGTGACTGAAAAAGGAAAAAGAAAAAAACCAAAAAAAGAATGCAATAAGATATCCAGTCCAGAGGGGAAATAATCCTAAAATGAGTGACACTGGAATGCTTGTTATTCATGAAATTGAGTAATGGTTTGCAAAGTTTTCTGAATATCTGGTGATGGTATGCCAAAATTCCCCCCTTCTTTAAGAAGGGGGGCACTTGGGTGTCACAGTTGACCTTTATGCACAAACACATTAGAACACTTTATGTACTTAGTTGCTAAACCAGTTTCTAGCTTAATTGATTGCACTGAATGCCTAAGTGAGGCTGTCTTAAAAGCTAAATGTGTCCCTGCAAATATGCTCAACACTGTGGGTGCGTGAGTACCAACTGATTAATAATCTCCCACCTGAACAGAAAGAAAAGTAGCTGCACTCAGGGTTATGCTCTTTGACCTGCAGGCCAGCAGCCATGTATCATCTCCTTCTGTACGGACAGTCTATGTTCTCATCTGCTCTGTCTTGTTCCCTTAAGCCTCTGATATCACATTAATACATTACAATCATTGAGAGGCAGACGAGGTAGGAATGGAGAAAAGGAAAAGAAAGAATGGAAGGGAGACGGAGAGAAGGAAAAGGAAGTCTATGCCTCAAATATGTGACAGAGAGTCAGTATTAAAAGAAGCTCAGAATACTATCTGACTCTAGGGTCAAGTAAGTTCTTGTTGTTGTTCAGTTGCTAAGTCATGTCTGACTTTGAAACCCCATGGAGTGGAGCATGCCAGGCTCCTCTGTCCTCCACTGTCTCCCAGTGTTTGCTCAAATTCACGTTCATTAAGCCGGTGGTGCTATCTAACCAGCTCATCCTCTGCTGCGTGCTTCTCCTTTTGCCTTCAATATTTCCCAGCATCAGGGTCTTTTCCAGTAAGTTGGCTCTGCCAAAGTATTGGAGCTTCAGCTTCGGCATCAGTCCTTCCAATGACTATTCAAGATTGGTTTCCTTTAGGATTGACTGCTTTAATCTTCTTGCTGTGCAAGGGACTCTCAAGAGTCTTCTCCAACACCACAATCTGAAACCATCAATTCTTCATCACTCAGCCTTCTTTATGGTCCAACTCTCACATCTGTTCATAACTTCTAGAAAAACCATAACTTTGACTATATGCACCTTTGTCAGCAAAGTGATGTCACAGTAGTTCTTAACCAAGTCAAAATTAGCATGTGAAGGATGAGCTGCGTGGAGGAATCACAAATAATCCCTTTGTCTTTGCGCATTTCCACTTAGTTGTTGGAAGAGAACCGGACAGACTGTGTTCTTCTGGTTGCAATATTAAACACCCAAAGCCAACTTGAAAAACTGTTAGGAAACATGTCATTTTGAGACCTGCAGTTTTGCCAATCACATTATACAGAGCACCTTCTAGTATCTCGCTGTGTAATTCTTTTAACACTGCAAAGGTCACACAGTGAGAACTGGCCATGTTGAAAACAGACTCTCTCTTTGTTAAGGACCCACAGAGATATATAAACACTCTGTGTCTGTGTTCTTTAAAACTGCTCAGTGTGAACAAACACTGATAAGCCTTGACTTGTGGGGAAGCCTCCATCATTCTCCTTGATACCTGGACCAGCCAGGGAGTTCATTCTCTACTTTGTCTTCTCCCTTATTCCTCACATCCCAACCATTTCTAAGTCTCACCTATTAAATCACCAAATATCTCCAACACCACTGTTTTAACTGAAACCACGTTTCCAAACTGGTGCCATCATTGGCAACTCTGGCCAATGATGCTCCTATAACTTATAGATTTTCTAAATGTTTATTTATAAATTTATTTGCATTGCATTGGTTCCTTAGGTGCTGTATTCTCCTGGTTTCTTTCCTTCACAGTGGTGCCATGGAGATATCCAACATACCCACTAAATGTCAGTGTTCTTTGGCATTCTGTCCCAGGCCTTTCTCTCTAACCCTGTACTTTCACTTTGGGGCATCTCTTCCACTCTCAAGGCTTCTGTATGTTGAAATATCCTCTATGTTGATAGTTCCTAGAGTCTTATCTCCAGTCCAGTCTTTCTTGCTAAGTTTCAGACCTATATATTGAACCCCTACTTGGCTATATTAAATATATGCAAGCATTTAATCTTGAATATCTTACAGGAACCTCAAGCTCAATGTGACCCAAACTGCACCCACCATCTTATTCTCAGATCCAAAGTCCCTCCTAAGAACGGCCTTCCTTGGATTTTGTGGAACCAAGACCAACCCAGCTGCGCTGTCTAGAAATCTGAAACTTATTCTCTTTCATAGTCATCATCCCTGATATTTAATCTGTCAATAAACATGCCTTGAATATTGTATCTCCAAATTTCAAAAATCTCCACTTTTATCCAGTCATGTTGCTAACATCCTTAGCCAAGCCATGATCATCTCTGGTCAATATTATCTCTATAGCCACTTCACAAGGCCCTGATTCTAGGTTTGCTCCTTGTTGATACATCTGCAGCCAGAAGGGTTTCCATATAGGTGTCACATTATTCTCATGGTGCTTCATCCCTTGGATGGTTTCCCTCTCACAATTGGGCCCTACAGATAAATCTCCAGATTTCTTTCCCACCATCCTCTTTGCCCCACACATAATGAAGTGCTTTTGATTTCTCAAACGTGTGTGCCATTTTTTCCTTACCTCTGAATTGTCACGCTTGCTATCCTCTGTAACTTGTGTGATCTTCCCACTTTTGCCTTCACCTCGCTGACTCCAAATTTCAGTCTATACTTCACTTCACTAAAGGAAATCAACCCTGAATATTCATTGGAAGGACTGATACTGAGGTTGAAGCTCCAATACTTTGGCCACCTGATGCGAAGAGCCAACTCACTGGGAAAGACCATGATGCTGGGAAAGACTGAAGGCAAGAGGAGAAGGGGCAACAGAGAATAAGCTGGTTTGATGGCATCACCAAATTAATGGACATGAGTTTGAGCAAACTCCAGAACATAGTGAAGGATAGGGAAGCCTGGCATGCTGCAGTCCACAAGATTGCAAACAGTTGGACACGACTTAGCAACTAAATAACAACAAGTACTTCACTTCTTTGAGACACCTTCCCTGAACCCTTGATTGGCTTCTACAGCAGTGTTGTTACAGTAAGTATCCTATATATGTACAAATGCCTTTCCAAGAGCATGTTCATAAGTCCAATCTGTTTGTAAGTCCAATAAAGTTAGCCTAGGTACCCAACTAACAGAACTGGCTATATAATACTGTACTGTAATAAGTTTATAATACAAATAATACATCCATAAACACACACACACAAATAACATTTTTAATCTATAGTAAAGTACCTTAAAAAGTACAGCACAACAGCTTGCAAACAGGTTCACACGCGTGTTTGCGTCTTTGAAAGGTCATAACTTGAAGGTTCATATGTCAGAGACTTATAGTATTTGCTTTTATATTCTAGTTCCTGGACCATAGAACAGAAGCTATATCTACTTCTTTACTGTCGTTAATACCAGACTGTGACATAATACTTGGAAAGCAATAGGAGCTTAATAAACATGTGTCAAATTAATCAACCATTGTGTTTATATTTTTACTTTTCTGTCTCTCTTATGAAACTGACAGATTTGTAATGGCAGGTTATGTAATCTCTCCTTTGGTTCCCCATTACTTTGCACATAGTAGATACTCAATACATATGTATTTAGGGATGGATTCATGAATGGGTGGATAAAGGTAGTTGGTCCTACAGATTCATTTTCATGCTTTTGAAAAATGTTCCAGATAATACTTTTTGGAGATTCCACAGTAATGCACATCTTATGAAGTTAAAAAAATATCAGAGGAAGAAGGAATAGCAATAAACTCTATAAGTAAATAAGCTGAGGGGAAAAAGTCACTTTTTCATGAAACAAATTACTTCTTTACTCCTATTGTAAAATATTATAAAATAACCCTATTGTATAATATATCTTCAAGATGGCTTTTTAACTCTGTTAGACCACTTAGGTCCCAAACCAAGATCCCTATTCACACCAAAGAGGAAATGGAGCTTTGATGATGTCTGCTTCCTGTCATGTCTGGTTTAAAAATAAAAGGGAGGGGAGAGGACATCCTGACAGATGAGAAAGAGAGAAGGAAGGAAGAAAGAAAGGGAAGGAGAGCAGGGCAGAGGGAGGGTGGAATAAAGGAGGGTGGGGGAAGAAAGGAGGGTGGGGGAAGAAAGGAGGATGGAGAGAGGAAGGAAGGAAATAAAGAAAGGGAAAGACAGGGAAAGTGAAGTGGGAAGAGGAGGGAGGAAAATATGCCAAACTTACTATTGATAAAAGAGTTTAGTATTTCCCCCTAGATATCAATTCCAAATTTGTGACACAGAGCATAACATCTCTTCACTGTTTTTTTGAAAAATCAACTAAACCTGGTCCCATTCATTGATTGCCCCAAACTTAGAGACTAAAACAACAACACTTGTTCACTATGAGCCGTCTGGGAAGCTTGGTAGGCACTATGCTTTGCTCCACTTGGCTTCAGCTGGGCTGACGCAAAGGTTGAGAAAGTTGCTTACATGTCTAGTGTTGACACTGGTTGATCAATGAGAACCTAGCTAGGACTGTGGTGTAAACTCATACACATGGCCTCTTTGTGTTGCTTAGGCATCATCACAAAATGGTATCTGGATACTAACAGCATGTGTTCCAAGGAAGAAATCCAGAAGAAAGCAGTCTTGCCTTTAATGACCTGCTTCATTGTCACTTCTATTCATTGACATGTCCCAAGAGACATCTGGCTTTTGGAGAAGGGGGAAAGAGATTCCATCTCTCAATGGGGGAGTGCCAAAGTTCAGGAAAAATGTGAAAAATACTGCTGTGAACCTTTTTGTAATATATAATATGGCACAAAACAATTATGCTCTTTTAGTCAATGTAAAAAGCAAAGCATCAAGTGAAAAATGCCAGGATTCTGACTCCACATTTAACTTTCATGATTTTCCAATGACCCCAGGACTGATGATTTGGATCCTCTGATCAAATAAGTCAAAGCTGTCTGCTTTCTTTTTTAGATTTTTACAACTAAATATGAAATACCTGATCTTTATTGCTGACAATTCACTTCCAACCAGAGATACACTAGAACACTGGAACCACCTTGTAAACAAAGCCTTTGGGGTAAAACTAGCTAGAAAATCTAAGTAAAGCTGATTCATAACGGATCTTCCATGGATAGTATTTGGATAGAGAGGCCAACAAGGAGCTCCACAATGCTAAGACAAGGCCCCCATGGGTTTGAGGGGGCTTCCCTGGTGGCTCAGATGGTAAAGAATCTGCCTGCAATGTGGGAGACTTGAGCCCAATCCCTGGGTTGGGAACATGCACTGGAGATGGGAATGGCTACCCACTCCAGTATTCTTGCCTGGAGAATTCAATGGACAGACGAACTTGGTGGGCTATAGTACATGGCATCACAAAGAGTCAGACACAGCTAAGCAACTAACACTTTTAGTTTCACGGGTTTGGGAGCAATCAGAATTTGGAGCAGGTTTATTCCTGATCTCCCTTGATAACAGAATGACATATGCTGCTGCCTGCTTCCCTCTGCCCTCCCCTCATACTCAGACTTGAGAGGCCAAGAACATAGGGTGAGAATGAATCTCTTTCTTGGCCACCAAAGGAAATAAAACACAGGCAGCTGCCAGGAAGGAGGAATAAAGTCAATCATTTCCTCTACCACCATGCAGTTTGACAGGTGACTTATGCAGAAGACAAGCACATGAAACAGAAAAACAGACTCAAATACTGTGAGTGTGTGTGTTTGGGGGGTGGACAAAGACTCAGTCCTGAGTGTGACAAGGAAAGAAGGATTGGATTGTCCTTGCCACAGCTGTTCTGAATTTATTGGTTCAAGGCAGACAGTAGAAAGCCAAGGCGAGCTTGAAGAAAAGTTATGCTAATCCCTAACCCTCTGGAAAGAATCTGTCATTTAAGGAAAGCTGTAACTCTTATATTATAGGAAGGTCAGTGTTATCAGAAGGGTAAACTGAAGAAGGTTCCCTCTGTGAGTTAAATCTAGTTCAAGCTAATTTACAATTTTACAACTCACAATCCGTACTATAGCCGCAATCTTTCACTACATAGTCAGTCCTGTAGACCATCAATTTTCCTTCATTTTCTGCATCCCAAGGAAAATGGCAATATAAGTGATAATTTGGGGACCTCCAACCTTGTAATATTCTCCATAGAGGCTGTGAGGGAGAGAAAACCAGTGTGAAATTCTGGTTCTAACTCAGTAACTAGTTCCTGCTTCTTCGTAATTTCTTGACTATAGATTTTGGGGCTTTCTTCTCCCAACACAACATTCACTTGTCTTTCTTGTTAACAACACACTTTGTTTTTTAGCGGTCCACCCCTTGTCCACTGTCTTTTCATGTTGTTTGGGAGTAGGCTGCAACCCACAAGTCCGTATGTGATTCAGTGATCTGTTTGAGGTTCATTATAAACATAGGTAGGTCGTATTTGAACCTATTCACTTTCTGGAATGAGTGTTTGATGTTGAGAAGGTATAAAACCTAGAGGTGCCAAGAAAGCTAGAGATTAGAGGTGGAAGAAAAAGAGACTGTATCCTGATGACATGTTTTGAATCCTTGGGTCCAACCATGTCTGAATCTGCTCCTTGGATTTCTCTGTTATGTGAGTTAATTAATCCCCCTTTCACATCAGTCAGAATTTTAAAAATATAATAATCTGTGTTATTTGCAAAACAATCTATAACCATTTCTGCTCTGATAGGGTCAGATTAGTTGGTTTCTGTGGACAACCCCAGTTCCAACCTGCTGGGTGTGACCGTGTTTGAGGAACACTACACTGTGTTTGCAGTAATTGTGGCTACAGGAGCACAATTATGTGCTAAAGATGGCACACAAAAAGATTATGGCAAAAGATGACATGCCCAACTTTCCAGTTGTTTGGATTATTATAACTAACTTGGGAAATTGGGTAGCACATTAAGAAAACCCCTAAATTCAAAGCTCTATTTTAAGCTCTATTCTGTTTGTGACTCTAGATTTGCAATCTGTGTGATCTGAGGCAAGTCACTTAACCTAAGTTCCAATAATATGAAGACAAAGGCATTATAAATTGTTAATTGTGAAATACTAATGGTGGTATTCTTACATTAATGTTAGTGGCAGAATCCAGTTCATTCTGACATTTCTGTTTGGTTGTCATTTCTCAGATGTAGAAAATAGTTCACATTTTTATCAGTCTTATGATAAAAATGTTACCAGTATTATAATAAAATCCAACATTAAAATGCATGAAGCATAACACCTACATTTCTGGGTATTTGTTCTGTCATAAACAAAGCTATATAGCTCCTTTTTTTTTTTTTTTTTTTGCCTATCACAGTCTTTAAAATTCTGAAAATACGATGCTGCTTTAAAGTTTCCTTAAGCTATTTTTTGGCTGGGATTTTGCAATGTTCCTGAGAACGAGATAAATCTATAAGGTCACATGACCTCAGAGGCAGACACATTTTTTAAAAAAAGTAGAATCACGCATCTGGCCTACACAATGGCTGTGCTACCATATGCTTGGGGAACAATTAGTTGAAAGACCATCATGTGACATCATAAAATCCCGGAAAGAGAGCAGAACATTTATCAGAATAGCCTGGAGCCAGCCTGACTCCATGTCTGCTTAACTCATGTCCAAGAAGCAAATCATATTTTGTTTACTCAATTGGAACCTGATGAGAGGGCCAGATAGGAATTATTTTTTGTAACACTCTGTCTTTTTCTATTTATTTGATTGGAGTGTAATTTCAAAGGAGCCAAAGATAATTAATTGCTCTGAGTGGGTGTACTGCAGATGATTGAAATAAAGCAAAAAAAAAAAAAAAAACCCAGCTGTATGAAGCCAAGAGCTGGAGAAGAAGGAGTAAGTAGCTGTATCGGTCCCCTCAGTGACACTGGGAGTCCACCTGGTAACCTTTCTTGGTGCACTGTGGACATGATGTAAATGATAAGTGACGTGAGTCACTGACACTCGAGATCTGAGGCAGATCCGCTTGTGACAACATCAGCCTGGGCTTTGTGTTCTTAAAGCCTCACACACCAGTGAGCTCGTGAACATGGTGATTTAGTTCCTTTTGGTTATGGCTTGCCTTTATCACTGAATAAGCTCAGTCTTCAAGGAATCAAATTGTAAATAAATGATGCAACTGTATTTAAGTCACTCATCTGTACTCATCTGATGATTGTCAACTTGACCAACAAAACGTACTCCCAGAGCTGCTTACATCTGAAGGCAGTGCAAAACAAATTCCTGGACCAGGACTTCCAATCCATCACTCTTCATCTCAATTTCCCATAGTGATAGGATGAGGCTGGGAACTATAATCAAAGAAGTAGCATTTGGTCCTCCGTTCTCCTGAGAGTAGTGGTCCTGAAATCAATCCCCTGCAGGTACCACAGGACAACAATGATGTTATCTATATGTGAATGGACTCTCTAGATCTGTTTATTAGAATCAGCTGAAATGCCAGCAAATATGTAAAACTCAGCAGTGGCCACAGGACTGGAAAAGGTCCATTTTCATTCCAATCCCAAAGAAAGGCAATGCCAGAGAATGCTCAAACTACCACACAGTTGCACTCATCTCACATGCTAGTAAAGTAATGCTTAAAATTCTCCAAGCCAGGCTTCAACAGTATGTGAACCGTGAACTTCCAGATGTTCAAGCTGGATTGAGAAAAGGCAGAGGAACCAGAGATCAAATTGCCAACATCCACTGGATCATCGAAAAAGCAAGAGAGTTCCAGAAAAACATCTATTTCAGCCTTATTGACTATGCCAAAGCCTTTGTGTGGATCACAATAAACTGTGGAAAATTCTAAAAGAGAGAGGCATACCAGACCACCTGACCTGCCTCTTGAGAAACCTGTATGCAGGTCAGGAAGCAACAGTTAGAACTGGACTTGGAACAACAGACTGGTTCCAGATAGGGAAAGGAGTATGTCAAGGCTGTATATTGTCACCCTGCTTATTTAACTTATATGCAGAGTACATCATGAGAAACCCTGGGCTGGAGGAAGTACAAGCTGGAATCAAGATTGCTGGGAGAAATATCAATAACCTCAGATATGCAGATGACATCACTCTTATGGCAGAAAGTGAAGAACTAAAAAGCTTCTTGATGAAAGTGAAAGAACAGAGTAAAAAAGTTGACTTAAACTCAACATTCAGAAAACTAATGGATTGTATCCGGTATCCCAGATGGTATCCAGGATAACTAATGGTATTATGGTATCTGGTCCCATCACTTCATGGCAGATATATGGGGAAACAGTGGAAACAGTGTCAGACTTTATTTTTTTGGGCTCCAAAATCACTGCAGGTGGTGATTGCAGCAATGAAATTAAAAGACGGTTACTCCTTGGAAGGAAAATTATGACCAACCTAGACAGCATATTAAAAAGCAGAGACATCATTTTGCCAACAAAGGTCCATCTAGTCAAGGCTATGGTTTTTTCAGTGGTCATGTATGGATGTGACAGTTGGACTGTAAAGAAAGCTGAGCGCAGAATTGATGTTTTGAACTGTGGTGTTGGAGAAGACTCTGGAGAGTCCCTTGGACTGCAAGGAGATCCAACCAGTCCATCCTAAAGGAGATCAGTCCTGGGTGTTCATTGGAAGGACTGATGTTGAAGCTGAAACTCCAGTACTTTGGCCACCTCATGCAAAGAGCTGACTCATTGAAAAAGACCTTGATGCTGGGAAAGATTGAGGGCAGGAGGAGACGGGGACGACAGAGGATGAGATGGTTGGATGGTATCATCGACTCGATGGACATGGGTTTGGGTGGACTCCGGGAGTTGGTGATGGAGAGGGAGGCCTGGCGTGCTGTGGTTCATGGGGTCGCAAAGAGTTGGACACGACTGAGTGATTGAACTGAACTGAAGAAGCCAACATGAAAATCAGAGTTAAGACACCTATCTCAAGAAGAAAAACACTTTCTTCTAAATGTTTAGGATGTTTATGCTCCTAACATAAGTAAATGGATGACTACAATTTTAAACACCTATATCTGAAGGAAATATGGACTATCAAAATTCAATCAAAATAAAAATAGTGAAAAAAGTAGAAATGGTGATGTCATCCAGTACTTGTAGAAAAATTAGTAAGTCTTTCAATTAACTCTCCCCACATTTTAAACAGCAAAAAAACATTCTGACCACAGTATATTATTCAATTTATTTATCTTCCTGAGAAGTTAAACAACAAGTTTTCATTACTCAAGTTATATATAAAAAAACATGTGTGGGAGATTTGCTATAAAAAGATTTAGATTAAACCTTAAGAAAACAAATTTCTTGGCAATATAATCTTTTGAATTATGAGTTCTATATTTTATATAACATGTTTTCTTAACATGGACTATAGTGTCACTGATGGAGATACCATTGATGTTTCTCATATAAATATTAAAATGAGGGAGGATGAGTAAAAAAGATTTTCTAAATGCTTTGGATTATCATCTGTCATTTTGAAAGTTTTTATTGGAATGTACTTGCTTTACGATGTTGTGTTAACTTCTACTGTATAGCAAAGTGAATCAGCTACAGGTATACATATATGCCCTCTTTTTTGGATTTCCTTCCCATGTAGATCACTATAAAGCATTGAGTAGAGGTCCCTATGCTATACAGTAGGTTCTTATTATTTATATATTTTATATATTACTGCCATTTATAGGGTGCTACCAAGTCAGTTGGATGGCATGACCAACTCAATGGACATGAGTTTGAGTAAACTTCGGGAGTTGGTGATAAACAGGGATGCCTGGTGTGCTGCTGTCCATGAGGTTGCAACGAGTCCGACATGACTGAGCAACTGAACTGAACTGAACCAAGATGAAAGAGCTTCCCTGAGCTACCAGCAATGCACCAGCAGTGCAGGATTCACAGGAGACGAAGGTTCTATCCCTGGGTTGTGAAGATCCGCTGGAGAAGGAAATGGCAACCCACTGCAGTATTGTTGCCTGGGAGATCCCATGGACAGAGGAGCCTGGAGGGCTACAGTCTATGGGGTCACAGAATTGGACATGACCCAAGATACAACAACCAAGAATAAAATGACATGTGAGGCACCTCCTTCATTTAGACTAACACTGTCTTCAAAAATAATTGCTCAGAGAACATTTTAAGATCATGCCATCTGGTGTTCAGGAAGGGATGCTGCCCTAATTCACAGTTTGATCCATATGAGAATGTTTGGCTGTGTGGAAGGTGTCAGTGCATCAAATGTCACACCCTCTCCCCAGTCCTCTGTGGGCTGTGACATCCACCTTCATGCCGTGAATAATGAGAAGAGGAGATTGCTTGTACCTGCGAGGAGGGATGGCAGATACCTGCTTGTTCTGACAAAGTTCAGTACAGGTTTCCTTCTATCTGGGCATACTAAGGTTAGAAAGGACAGAAGAGAAACATGGAGCACAGTAGCACGGATGGAAATGCAATTCAGGCATTTCACTCAAATATATAAAGTGCCCATACTGATGAACTAAAGAGTTCTATTAAAGGAAGAATAGTAATGCTAAACACTTGAGGTATCCAACACAATTTTTTCTCACAGGTTTGATCAAGTTGCTGTGGAATATGCCTGAGTCTGCTGTATTTTACCTTTATAAACAAAAGGTGATACCGTCTAAGTATTTTTTTTAATATCAATCAGAAAAAAATGGAGAAAGAATAAAATGAATGATTTACTTTATTTCACTTATTTTCAAAGAATGCTATGCATATCCCCAGTGAATCATATTATCATTTGATGCGGAATGTTGAGAACACTGTTTTATTTGAATAGTTTATAGATTTGAAATATATATAGGAGCATTTCCTATATATTGCTCAACTTCTCTTTAAAATAAGTCCAAACCCTGGTTAGGGAACCAGGTCCCATATGCCACAACTAAGATCTGGTGCAGCCAAATAAATAAAAAAAAAATTTTAAGTAATAAATTAAAATATTTCCTTTATAGTAGTAGAGGCAATATGAAAAATGGTAATAATTGTGTTGGTATATGCATACAACTACTTAGTGGAAACAAGCAAAGGAAGAAGAGCAGTACTGTACAGGTCCTACATAAATTATTTTTACATGGGATTTGGACATAGATTTCCAGATTGTGAGTAACAGAGGCACAGCTAGAAGCAGAGCTCTTCAGATCTTTAACAAACTGCTCAAATCTCCTTTCAGCATCTCTCCAGCAACCTGTAGAGAACTGATTCCCCGAGGATGACTTCACTGTGACATTCTCCTCACTGGCAAACAATGTCAAGTACCTTTTCCCTATGTCAAATCACCCCGCTACTTCTTTCTGACTAGGTGCAGGTGAAATAGTATTCTCTGAATTCAACAGCTGACGTTTCATGGCAAACCAGCAGGGACTGGCTTGGGTTGACAGGGCCTCTGTCAAGGCAGTGAAGGCCAGAGACATTTCTCTCTCCGAAGTGACTGCTGTGGCGGGCGAGGCAAGAGATGCCACAGAACGCCGGAGGACAGTCTGCACTACAGTTATCCTTTCAGCTATAGATTATTAGGATTCCAAAACAGGAGAGCTGCAATGAATTTGAAGTTTTTCTCAACATCTGCTAACTTCATACAGTGTTTAAACATGTGATAGAGATGCTTCCTTTGGATCTGACACTTTAAAGTGAATTATAGAACATTAGATTTACCAGATCTCAAAAAACAGGTGTATCCAGAGTCTGGGTTTGTGCTGAAGAGTGTCTCAAGAATGCTTCCAGGCATATAAAGCAGATTAAATTCCTTTTTGAGGCTAAATAGCCCTTCTAAATCAAAGACGTGGGTTTCCTCAAAGGCTCTCTTCATAGAAAAGAAAAAGCTGAGGCGTTCCAACCACATTGTCTGATAAAGGCTGCCAATCAAGAGGATGCTGGTGAACTTCTTACTTCAAAAGTTAATGAGAACATTTGCAAACTTCCTCTGTACTTGCGGGTAATTAAGGAGACTTTGATAACTGATGTAGAAGTTATTAAGGAAATACAGAATGCAACTGCATACAAGAAGTAATTGTTATTTTGAGAATGAGAAACAGCAGAACTTCTGAAAAATTGAGGGTAAGGATTTTTAAGTGCAAGGATGAGCAAGTTTATACAGATAACCTTTCAGTGGACAAAACCTTGAGGACATTGCTTCTATAACTTTTGTGCTTTTGAGGTGCCACACTCATCCTTTGGCAGAGGAAAATGGCCCTGTTTGTACAATAACATAACTTTTGGTTAACTCAGTAATTCTTACATAGTAATCAGATATGTAGTATGGAAAGAATGCCTCTATTTAACCCACGTCTTTTCTTTTGCTGAACTATACCTTTTAACACAGTAACATTAAATATAATGGCTACTTATTTACTAATACCACAGGTCAATTATTTTACTGATTTAATTGTTTAAAATAGAAATATGGGATAGGATTGCACTTTGGGTTAGAGATTATTTTAAAATAAACTTCATGACCACAAATTGCTCTTGGAGCAGGCCCATGAATTTTTAAGGCCAAAAAGGAATACTTTGTCTTCTGCTTACAGACACTAGCCCAGGCTAGGTCAGTAACAAACTAGGTATAAGGGCATATGCTAATTGGATGTCTGGGACAGTCTTTGATTAATCTCTGAATATTTATTGAATGTCTTCTGTGCACCCAGTAATTAGCACAAACCTTTCTCAGAGATGACACACTCTTTCAACTGTTGTGCCTGGCTGCTTGTGTGGAGAAAACTGTTAAAATCTTTTCTGGGTCTGAATCTGGTTTCAGCAGGAATAAATGTTTAGATATATTGACAATGTCTTGTATCAGGTAATAGGGAAAATGATCACTTAGTTGCCATGAACTTGCTATTCTTGTTCTAGCTAGATCAGTGGTCTTCAGTCTTGGCTATACATTAACCTTGGAGCTTTGGAAATTACTAGTACCTGATCTCCACCCTGAAAGATTGTGATTTGGTGTAATAAATGCCCCAATATGTTAATATTTTTGTAAAGTTCCCCCAGTAACTCTAGTGTGCAACTAGAGAGAACCATCACTGCTAAATTTCATACAGAGTTCAGAAAGTCTCAAGTCTTTTGGGATCAGACTACTGGGGTATATCTTTTGTTTTGAAGCATGGTTGATTTAGAGTGTTAATTTCTGTTGTATAGCAAGGTGATTCAGTTATACATACATATATATGTTCTTTTTCATATTATTTTCCATTACAGTCTATCACAGGGTATGAATATAGCTTCTTGCGCTATACAGGAGGACCTTGTTGTTTATCCATTCTATATATAATAGTTTGCATCTGCTAATCCAAAACTCCCAGTCCATCCCCCCCACCCTCTCTTCCCCTTGACAATCACAAGTCTCTGTGTCTGTGAGTCTATTTCATAAATAAGTTCATTTGTGTCATATTGTAGATTCCACACATAAGTGATATTACATGGTATAATATATTAATATCTTTTTATTTATGACTTAACTTCCCTTAGGGTGATAATCTCTTGGTCCATCTATGTCGCTGCAAATGACATTATTTCATTCTTTTTATTGGCTGAACAGTATTCCATTTTATGTATATATCATATCTTCTTTATCCATTCATCTGTTGACGGACATTCAGGTTGTTTCCATGTCTTGGCTATTGTAAATAGTGCTTCAGTGAGCCCTGGAGTGCATAGATCTTTTTAAATTATAGTTTTCTCTGGATATATGCCCAGCAGTGAGATTACAGGATCATATGGCAACTCTGCTTTCATTTTTTGAGAAACTACATACAATTTTCCATAGTGGCTGTACCAATTTGCATTCTCACCAACAGTGTAGGAAGGTTCCCCTTTCTCCAGCATTTGCTATTTGTAGACTCTTTAATGATGACCACTGGGGTGTGTCTTTTACATGGTGTTTCCAGTGATCCGACCTTATTCCTTAACAGTCCTAGGAGACCACTTAGAAGTAGCTATATTTTCGAACTTGGTAAATGGCATCTAACTCCTAACAATGCATTTGTCACTGAGAGTCTCTAAGAAGATATATATTAGTTATCAGACACTGTTTGCACATGTCATCAACTCTCTTTTAAATGATATGCAAAAAAGTCTTATTAGTGATTCATATTTTACACATTTATTAACCTAACTTGTAAAACAAGTGAGCTATAATTCTAAGTAATGATCATTTCAAAATGGTGGTGACACCTAAGTGTCTTTAAAGCAATCCGCTTCCCTTAATACACTCATTTAGCATTTACTCAATCAACTTTATTCTTCTGGGAATGCCACATCTCCAAAATAACTTCCAGATTGTGTTAGGAAATTTTGAAGTGATTTTAAAATAGACTTTCTCACTTCATGTGAAAATGAAGTATTAAAATAGAAGAGGAGAAAGTCAGTTCCAACTAAAAGATGCTATGATTAGTCAATGAAACTGTGAAACCCTTTTCTAAGTCTCTGATTTACTCAGACAATAATGTTTACTATTATATAAACTCTCTCCCCATTCCTGATCCTTTACATTCATTGGGATATCTTGCAAAAAGTATTATGGAGAATAAGAAGATGCATCTCAGTCCTCAAAGATGCCCACAGTTGACATTGACTTTACCCAAACCTACCATGGATATTTGCTACCCTTAGAGCTACTCATGGCCCCTACTGTGGCCCAAACATACATTGAGCATCTGCTATATGACCAGCTTCATGTTGTTGCTCGGGATAGAGAGCTCAATAAGACAAGTTGCCTCCCATAGGTAGTTTATAATCTAGCCCTGAAAGTACCCCTGACAAATCTCCATTAAAAACAACAACAACAGGGGCTTCCCTGGTGCTCCAGTGGTTAAGAATCTGCCTTGCAATGCAAGGGACACCAGTTCGATCCCTGGTCCAGGGAGAGCTCACATACTGAAGAACAACTGAGCCCATGAGCCACAACTATTGGCCTGTGCACTAGAGCCCAGGAGCCGCAACTACTTAAGCCCACGCAACTTAGAGTCTGTGCTCTGCAACAAGAGAAGCCACCACAATGAGAAGCCCACGCACTGCACTTAGGCAGTAGCCTCTGCTCACCTCAACTAGAGAAAAGCCTGTGCGGCAACAAAGACCCAGCACATCCATAAATAAATAAACACAGCAGCAATAAAACACCTGTGTAGCCTCAGTATTTGTGATCTATATATTTGAAGTTAATCAGATACGAATATAAAGATAGAATCAAACTGTTTCCATTGTTCAAGTTGAGAATATGTAACCAAGATGGGAAATGGAAATTAACTGGACAAAGAGGGACGCACTTGAGTAATGATGGCCAAGCTTCTTCAGGTACAACCATCTAACACTAAAAATATACGTTATCTGATTGCCTCATGACCATAAAACATGTATTCACAAGAGGAGGCCATATTCTGAGGATTCATTATGTCACAACATTTTTTTAAAAAGTAGTTGTCCTTATTTTATTTGCAAGGAAATTGAATCTCAGGAGTGTTAGAGGAGTTATTGAAACCATGCTGTTTGGAAGTCTAGATTAGAAACCAGCCCATTTCTGAGGACTTGGTATGGGGTCCTGCCTCATGCTGCCTCCACAGAGATGTGCACAAGGTGCAGCAACTGTTATAAGCATTTTGGCAAGTGCAGCAGTCATCTTTTTTTCTTTTTTTTACTCCTTGCCCCAATTTCTGCAAAATATACATTCCATTTAGTTGTTTAGTCACTAAGTTGTTTCCAACTTTTTGCAACCCCAAGGACTGCAGCACGCCAAATTTCCTGTCCTTCACTATCTCCCAGAGTTTGCTCAAACTCATGCCCATTGAGTTGATGATGCCATCCAACCATCTCATCCTGCCCTCAATCTTTCCTAGCTTTAGGATCTTTTCCAGTGAATCGGCTCTTCACATCAGGGTGCCAAAGTACAGGAGTTTCAGCTTCAGCATCAGACCTTCCAGTGAGTATTCAGAGTTGATTTCCTTTAGAATTGGCTGATTTGATCTCCTTGCGGTCCAAGAGACTCTCAAGAGTTTTCTCCAACACAATTTGAAAGCATCAGTTCTTAGGCGCTCAGCCTTCTTTATGGTCCAACTCACATCTGTACACAGGACCGTAGCCACAGAATTAAAAGACACTTGCTTCTCGGAGGAAGAATGCACATTAAGAAGTGATATAAATATTAAAGATAAATTATAAGGAAAATAAGTATTCATCTCCAAATTTCCATAGGTTTGTGTGTTTTATCTAAACTGTTCATTTTGCCTAGACACTATCATATGTACTAATAAGGCACACAATTGTTACTAGAAGTTGATTGATAGCTTGGGAGATAATCAAGTTGCCTTCATGCTGAATTACTCATTTTAAATGGCCATTTATTCTAACATTCTGAATACCAACCATGTCAAAGCATAATGAACACACTGAACACCATGAATCTTTTATTAGTAATTTTTTTCTTCTTAAACCAAAACTTTTGATATTTTTAGAACCAGATGAGGAATGGGGTCTGCTCTTATAATTTCCCTAGAGACTGAAATGTAACAATAACATATGCCACAACAGATTATATAGATACATGTGGGTTTTTTTTCGTAGGGTTAAATATTTAACAAAACAGGAGAGTTTATCCTAGAATTTGCTGATCACTTACACATAAAAAGGGGCTTCTATTACATAAACAAAACATCAGGTGGTTCTAGTGGTAAAGAATCTGCCTGACAATGCAGGAGATGCAAGAGAGTAGGGTTCAATCCCTGGATCAGTAAGATCCTCGGAGAAGAAAATGGCAACCCACTCCAGTATTCTTGCCTGAAAAATCCCATGGACAGAGGAGCCTGACAGCCTACAGTCCAGAGGGTCGCAAAGAGCCAAACACAGATGAGCTACTGAAAGGTTGTTGTCCCAGACGAGCCCCCAAGATGAAACGTTATTGCTGAACGATAAGACGTGGGATTCTTGGCCTCCGGAGGAGACGAATTCAATCCGGGGCCAGAGACGAGGCTGGATCGCTCAGAGCTTTTGTGTAATAAAGTTTTATTAAAGTATAAAGGAGATAGAGAAAGCTTCTGACATAGGAATCAGAAGGGGGCAAAAGAGTACCCCCCTCCTAGTCTTTAGCTGTGTGTTATATAGTCACTCACAGTCTCTTAATGAAAAGAAAGGAATGTCATAAAATTTAGAATGGCACCAGATAATTCATCCCTGGCCATACAACGATTGACTTGAATCTTGTAGAAGGGCAGAATACCAACAAATAGTTTCGTTTACATAGATTAGGGGAACAATACCTGAGTAAGTAAATTAGGCCGTTTGGTGGAACCAACTTGAAGATAGAGTCTGGGGTACATTAACGTAGCTTAAGACAACATCTCCATAAGAAAAAGAAATGTATTGGTTAACTCAAGGTTTGAGAGTAGTTAGCTTTAGGTGAGACCAGGTGTCATGGCAACACAGCATTTTAAGAGAAACCTCCTTTTAAATTTGTATAGAGAAGGAAAAACATATAGCTGGTTTGTTTCTTCCTGCCACTTAAGAGAGATAAAAATGTCTGGCACTTGCAGCCTCTTTCCTCCATTTGGAGACCCCTGGCCTTCCTGCCTGTTACCCTTTCACTACTGAGCACACACATTACATAAATAGTGTTGCCAGTCATATATGAGCTTTAAAAATAGTAGAGAGCACCAAAAAGGTATCCAGTCTTCAAATGTTATCATTTATTTAATTTGGATTCTCAAAATCTAGAAACCTGTTACTTTACCAGTCAGCATCAAACAACATAAAAGGCCACTGGCACCTCCCTGCTAGTTCTGAGGAGAAACACAAAAAGAGAGGAAATGGTCCTCCTGTTTAGAGTTACAAATAACCAAGTAAGCCAAAGGCAAGGACAACTAACGTTGTCATTTTCAGATTTTCATTCTCTACTGGCGAGAAACAGTCCACAGTCCATAAGGAGATGACAGATGAGTTACTAACCTCACTACACATGTATCTGTGACAAAATGAAGACAAAGTGACAATCTTTGTCTTCATTCTGATCTTCGATGACATGATTTTTTGAAGCATTAATTTATTTAAAATGGTAATTTTCAATGAGCTATATAAATATTTCACCCACTCTGAAATGCTGTCTAGAAACCATGGGCATAGTCTAATTATTTGAAAATTCAGAATCCAATAGGGCACGAATAGAAGTCCTTTATTACCCACATTATCAAGGTTATCAGAATGATCCATTCTGCCATCAATCTGGATTTAAAGAATTATGTAAGGTCATTTTTTATCTTGTTAACAGTAATCTCTCATTTAAAAATGCTATTTGACTTTTCTTATCAACTATATTAGATGATGTTGTGACTTCAGGAACCACAGAGTCTGGCAAATATCTGGTCTATTGAGGATGGTTAATAGACTCTGAATGAATGAGTAAATAAAGGAATAATGAAGGAATAAATGAATTCTAAATCATTTGAATTAAATAGATGGAATTACTTTAGCCATCCAATTTTATCTATACTGACAGTAAATAAAGGTGTAAAAAACCTTTTCGAAAGTATTATTGATATATTTTATTTTTAATTTAAAGTTTTTCTTTAGATATTTAGTGAGAAACAAGTTTTGGAAGTGAAAGCGTGCTGATTGTTTTCCCCCAATTTTGCACTAAATTTAGAATTATACAAATGTGATGTTTATATATTACAATGTATGTGCATAGTCATCATCATCAATCAGTTGCTCAGTCATGTCTGACCCTTTGCAACTCCATGGACTGTAGCCCGCCAGGCTGCTCTGTCCATGAGATTCTCCAGACAAGAATATTAGAACGGGTTGCCTTTTCCTTCTCATGTACACAGTATGCTTCTATAAATATATCATATGTATATACAAGTATAAGTATGCACATGTCATATACTATGTTATTATATGTGTTATATATGTTACATACATATAATATGCATATACGTAGTATACTGATTCAGTGCTTTCAAGTGTGCTTTTTGGAGAAGCAAGGGTTTCTCTGTTTTACTTAATATCTATTTAGTCCAAAATTTTAAATGACTCTTTCATAAAATCAGGTAATTGAGTGAATTGTTCTAAACTACTTATCCAAGTATGGAAAAAAAAAAAAAAAACTTGTTAAATGGAATTAAATAGAAGTTTGGCAGAACCTCCCTGGTGCCTACGGTGGCTAAATAAGAGAAGTTTGCTTTGGTTTGAATGTCACCTCCCCACTCTCCACTTTATACTTAGAAAGATAAAGATGAACAAAATACTAGCTCTTGGTATGTGCTCAGGGCTTTTCTATGTCCTTCCCTGGATTATGTGTAAAATGACATCGTACATCATATTTAAAACCAACAAATGCAGTGCTAGGTGGAAATGCAGTTAAAAATCTCCTAAACTCCCTCAAGATCAAAGAGGCAACCAAGGGACATGTATAGTCAACAGTCCCAGGGTACATGTGACACTGAAAATATAGATAAAGATTGTTCAATGAAAATCAGCCTGAAATTTTTTGCAAACACAAAATTATTACTTTTGAAGGTGGTACTATTTAGTAAGAATAATCAGAAGGAAGTTGTTACAGTTAGAAAAATTAAGAGTTTTAGTTTAGCTGTGGTTGAATTAGTGAAAAACCAGTTCTTTATTAGTGTAGGAGGAATGCTAATTCTCAAAATGAAAATGGAACTCTCCCCCATTCTGTGTACCATAATAATTATGTATGATATGATTATTAAATATTCTTAGTCTACATGGTAATTATGTGATCTTTAGTCTGCTTATTATAGGGCCAAAATTAATGACTACATAACTTAATTCTCAATTATAAAGCTACTTTATGTATAGCAGAACACAGGAGTAGAAGGTGGCTACCATAGAAGTGGGTAGCAAGAAAAAGTGACAATTTTAATTTAACAACAGCAGAAAACGCTCCCTACTTCCAGATGACATAATTACCATAAAATTCCTAGAAATAAATCTGACAAAAAGACATTCAAAATTGCTTTACTGAAAACCATAGAACATTGCTAAAAGAAATTTTAAAACTCTGGTGGCTCAGTAGGTAGAGTCTTCCTGCCGTGCAGGAGACCCGTGTTCCATCCCTGTGTCGGGAAGATCTGCTGGAGAAGGAAATGGCAACCCACTTTAGTATTCTTGCCTGGAAACTCCCATGGACGGAGAAGTCTGGTGAGCTACAGTTCATGGGGTCACAAAGAGTTGGACACAACTGAGCAACTAATACTTAATAATACACTAAGTTCATGGATTAATATACAGGTAATCTCATAAAACTGATCCGTGGATCCAATATAATGCCAGTTAAAATTCCAGAAGTTTTTTTTCTAAAGAAAATGGTAAAATAATATTAAAATTTGAATATAAAATTCCAGAAGTTTTTTTTCTAAAGAAAATGGTAAAATAATATTAAAATTTGAATACAACAAAAGTTACTTAAAATATGAAATAAAAAAGACTAAGTCTAGAGGATTATATGTGATTTCAGATTTATTTTAAGTCAAGAGTAACTAAGACAATTTAGTAATGTGGAAATATAGATCAGTGGAAAATAATTGAACCCTGAAACAGACCCATACATATATATATTGCAATAGATTTTTGGCATATGTGCCAAGGCAACTTAATAAAGAAATAAAATTTTTAAACAAATTGTGTTGAATCAACTGAATATACATACATTTACAAACAATGAACATTGACCTTTGCCTCACAACATGTAAAATTTCAACTCAAAATGGATCATAGGCCTAAATGTTAAGTCTGAAACAAGAAAACTTCTATAAATAAATCATAGGATAAAAATCTTGGCAGTCTTAGAGTTTGCAAGGTTATCTTCCATCTAGAAAACATTTAAAAATCTATAAAAGAGTTTTTAAAAAGAAATTGGACTTCATTAAAATTTAAAGTGTTGTCTTTCAAAAAACATCATTTAGGAAACAAGGCGTGCCACAGCTTGGAAGAAATCACTCACAACACATATACCAGCTAAAGGAGTTAAGATACATAAAATATTCTTTTAACTAAAAAGTAAGACAAACAAATCAAAACATTCTAAAAAGACAAAGGTTTGAAAAGACTCTTCACCAAAGAGAGAGAGAGAGAGAGGCACAGGGACAGAAAGAAAGGAAGAGAGACAGTCAAGAAGTACATGAAAAGATGATACATTAATCATTACGGAAATACAAATTAAAGCTAAAAATGACATGACAGTACATAGCCATCAGAGCATCTAAAGTTAAAAAGGTTGACTGTACAAAGTGTAGGTGAGAATGTGGAACAACTGTAATTCTCATGCACTGCTGGTGGGAATGTAAAATGCTACAACCACTGTTACAAAAAAAGATGAGCAGTTTCTTAAAAAGATGTAATATGTGTATATTATAGAGGCCAATCATTCTACTCTTAAGTCTGCACTCAAGAGAAATAATTATCATCCAAACAAAGACTTATGCACAAAGTTCCTAAAAATTGGGCAAAAAACAAATCTCTCTCAAAAGATGAAGTGAAGTTGCTCAGTCATTCCGACTCTTTGCGACCCCATGGACTGTAGCCTGCCAGGCTCCTCCATCCATGGAATTTTCCAGGCAAGAGTATTGAAGTGTGTTGCCATGTCCTTCTCCACTCAAAAGATGAATGGATAGCAAATTGTGGTATATTCATACAAAAGATGCTCAGGAATAAAAATAGATTAACTGTTTATACTTGTTAACAATATGGGTGAATCTCAAAATTATAATGCAGAGTAAGAGAAGTCAGGCCAAAACCAAATAGACAAAAGGCCTTCCCCCAAAATGAAGTGATGCTCTATGACTCCATTTGTATAACTTTCTGAAAAATCTGAACTAAGCTATAGTGAAAGAAAGCATATTACTAGTTCTGTATGAGCTACATATGGATAGGAGTGAAAAGAAGGATGGATTATAAATGGACAAGGAAAACTTGAGAGTGCTATATACGTTTGATATCTTGATTGTGGTTATGGTTTTATGGGTGCATATATTTGTCAAAACTCATCAAGTGGTACACCTTAAATATTTGCAGTTAATTTTTGTCAAGTATTCCTCAAAAAGAACTATAATTTTTTTTCAAGGGATAAATCAATATATTTTCTTTAAAAAAAAAAAAACTTAGCAAATTAGGTATAGAATGTATTTTCTTCAGTCTGGAAATAGTTATCTACAAAAACCTTCAGGTAATGTCCTATTAGTAAATATTGATTGCTTTCCCCTCAAGGTCAGGAATAAGACAAGGATATCCACTCATATTATTTTTATTCAGAACATTAGGTATTCTTAGCTGGTGCAACAAGTAAGAAAAAATTAAAATACATAAAGGTTGAAAAAGAATAGCTAAACTCTACTTCCAGATACATAAGAAGATATAAAAGAGAATACAAATTGCTAGGACTAACAAATCGCTTGCAAATGCTGAGCCATAACATGAGTTTCTCCTTCACATTTGGTGACTTGTTTAACTTACCTTATTGCCAAGACAGATGTGATCTTCAGAATAGTTTTCTGAAAAATTCTTGAGATTTTCTTCCAGTTCTTAGCAAAGTTATAGCATCAAGTTGACAAATTTAAATGAGAAATCACATCTGAGTTTCATTTCTAAGTTCATATTCACAATTTGGATTTGATTTGTTGAAAATGTCCTTTAAAATACACAGTATCAAACTTTAGTTCATTGGCCATGGGAGATTTACTAAAAAGCAGTGACCTCACTAGTGTATATATTTCTTAAAAAAAAAAAAAAGATCAAATATTTACTGAGCACATACCATATTCTAGGATCAGCATTATATCTCTTAATGTTTATAATAACCTTATTACTATTAATTTTACCTCATTATAAATGTCTAACATCAGAGTGATAATAAGTTGGCTGGGACAAGTTTCAACACCAGAAGCTAAGCATTTCTAAAAATTACAATATAATTTCAGAAAATGTACTTTTCACTCTGAAAAGTGAAAGTTTTAGTTGCTCAGTTGTGTCTGACTCTCTGAGATCCCATGAACTGTAGCCTGCCAGGCTCTGTTTGTGGAATTCTCCAGGCAAGAATATTGGAGTGGGTAGCCACTCCCTTCTCCAGGGCATCTTCCTGACCCAGGGACTGAACCCAAGTCTCCTGCATTGCAGGCAGATTCTTTACCATCTGAACGACCAGGGAAGCCAAAAGAGGTGTATATTTAGGTCATGTAATTGGACTGTGAGCAACAGAGATCATAAACATAGTGACATATGAGTATCTATTTCCTCTTGGTACAGGTAGGCCTTCAAAGGTACCTTGGTACAGGTAGGCAGCTGCATGCATTTATTAAGGATCTAAGCTTCTGTTCCTTTAATCTTCCACTCTACTAGAATCTTGGATCCTTGGCTTCATGCATCAGAATCTCTTTATGTGTATCATTTTTTTTAGATTCCACATATAAGCTATATCATATGATATTTGTCTTTCTATTTCCAACTTAGTTCAATTAGAATGATAATCTCCAGGTCCATCCAGGTTGCTGCAACAGAATTACTTCCTCCTTTTTTTGTGGCTGAGTAACATTCTATCGTGGGCTTCCCAGGTGGTGGTATTGGTAAAGAACCCTCCTGCGAGTGCAGGAGACATAAGATATGTGGATTCAATCTCTGGGCCAGGAAGATCGCCTGGAAGAGGGCACGGCAACGTACTTCAATATTCTTGCCTGGAGAATCCCATGGACAGAGGAGCCTGGTGGGCTACAGTCTATCGGGTTGCAAAGAGTCAGACACAACTGAAGCGACTGAGCATGAGCATGTGCATGTGAATGTTCTGTTGTGTACATGTACCACATCTTCTGTATCCATTTATCTGCCAATGGACATTTAGGTTGCTTCCGTGTCTTGGCTATTGTAAACAATGCTGCAGTGAACATTGGATCCATGTATTCTTTTGAACTGTTTTTCTCCAGATATATGCCCAGGATTAGGATTGCTGGCTTATATGGTAGCTCAGTATTCAGTTTTTAAGGAAAATCCATACTATTCTCCATAGTGACTGCAACAATTTACATTTCCACCAATAGTGTAAGAGGGTTCCCTTTTCTCCACACCCTTTCCAGCATGTATTGTTTGTAGATTATGTGCTGGCTATTCTGACTGGTGTGAGGTGATACCATATGTCATTTTGATTTGCATTTCTCTAATAATTAGCAGTGTTGCACATATTTCCATGTGACTATTAGCCATCTATATGTCTTTTCTGGAGAAATGTCAATTTAGGTCTTCTGCCCATTGTTTTTGTTGAGTCATTTGTTTTTTTTTGTTTGATATTGAACCAAATGAGCTGTTTATAAAATGAATTTATTTACAAAACTGAAACAGATGCATAGACTTAGAGAACAAATGTATGATTACCAAAGGGGAAAGGTGGGGAGAGGAGAGACAGGTTGGGAGTTTGTTATTGATGTGTACACACTACTATATTTAAAATAGACAACCAAAAAGAACCTACTGTTTAGCACACGAAACTCTGATCAATATCCTGTAATAACCTAAATGGGAAAAGAATTTGAAAAAGAACAGATACATGTATATGTGTATAACTGAATCACTTTGCTGTGCGCCTGAAACTAACACAAGCTTGTTAATCAACAGTATTCCAATACTAAATAAAAATTTTTTAAAAATAGATCAATTAAAAAAAAGAAGATCTCTTCATGGTCCAACCTCCAGCTCCTCAACCTCTAGCAGACAGGGAGAAGAATGAAAGAAAAGGGAAAAAAAAGTACTCCCTTTCCTTTCTAAAGAATCTTCCCAGAAGCAGGTCAGTGCATATACTTTTGCTTGTGTCTAATTAAACAAAACTTAATTAAATGATCTTGTCATTTGGAAGGGAGGCTAAAAAATACAGTGTTTCAGGTGGACAAATTTTCATTAAGAAATAAGGGGAAACTGAATATTGAGAAAAGTGGAGAACCCCAGTTATATAATTAGTCCCTGAAGCACATAGGCTCAGGTATACACACTTGTTTGAAAAATAAGTTCATCGTACTCTGTAATGTCTTGGTCTTGCTTTGGGCACAGTTTTTGTCAACTGCTACCATGAAACTATACATTACTGCCTTGAAATAGTAGGTTTTCAAATAAAAACCAAAGGCATAGGGTTTGGGGGAGAAGAGAAAAAAACAGAACCTGCATCGCTTTTATTCTCTGGGACCATTTGAAGTTTTATTTTTGTTTAAAATATAAAATTTTTAATAAAATTTTCATGAATTTGTTGCAAATCAAAACCACAATGAGGTACCATTACACGCCAGTCAGGATGGCTGCTATCCAAAAGTCTACAAGCAATAAATGCTGGAGAAGGTGTGGAGAAAAGGGAACCCTCTTACACTGTTGGTGGGAATGCAAACTAGTACAGCCACTATGGAGAACAGTGTGGAGATTTCTTAAAAAGCTGGAAATAGAACTGCCATATGACCCAGCAATCCCACTCCTGGGCATACACACCCAGGAAACCAGATCTGAAAGAGACACGTGCACCCCAATGTTCATCGCAGCACTGTTTATAATAGCCAGGACATGGAAGCAACCTAGATGCCCATCAGCAGATGAATGGATAAGGAAGCTGTGGTACATATACACCATGGAATATTACTCAGCCGTTAAAAAGAATTCATTTGAACCAGTCCTAATGAGATGGATGAAACTGGAGCCCATTATACAGAGTGAAGTAAGCCAGAAAGATAAAGAACATTACAGCATACTAACACATATATATGGAATTTAGAAAGATGGTAACGATAACCCTATATGCAAAACAGAAAAAGAGACACAGAAATACAGAACAGACTTTTGAACTCTGTGGGAGAAGGTGAGGGTGGGATGTTTCGAAAGAACAGCATGTATATTATCTATGGTGAAACAGATCACCAGCCCAGGTGGGATGCATGAGACAAGTGCTCGGGCCTGGCGCACTGGGAAGACCCAGAGGAATCGGGTGGAGAGGGAGGTGGGAGGGGGGATCGGGATGGGGAATACGTGTAACTCTATGGCTGATTCATATCAATGTATGACAAAACCCACTGAAATGTTGTGAAGTAATTAGCCTCCAACTAATAAAATATATATATATATTAAAAAAAATTTTCATGAATTTCTGACAAGATGCTATCTTTATTTCTAAGAGTTTTCTAATTAGCCTATCTGTGCTTTATATGAAAAACTCTTCAAAATAAGAATTTATTAAAAAGTATGCTTTGACCAACCATGAGTAAAGATAGAACCACAAATCCAGCTATATTGTCTATTGAACATAAATAAGAAAAGACCATTTTTTTATTAAGTCATTGACACATTTGCAGAAGTTAATTTTCAAAAGCTGAAATTGTGTTATTCTTAAGTGCAAACTAATATGAGGTATAAGATTTTCTCTTTTTAAAGATATATACCAATGAAATCAAAGGATATCAGTCCTTCACCTTGTCTTTCTTTTCTTTTTTGTTGTTCCTATAATTATTTTTGTAACCATCATTGTTGAGTAAGTTCAAATAACATTTTCATTGTCTGCAGTTTTTAGGTCAATACTCAGAAGTGGCCACAGGCCTGGAAAAAGTCAGTTTTTATTCCAATCCTAAAGAAAGGCAATGCTAAAGAATGTAAACTACTGCACAATTGCTCTCATTTCACACATTAGCAAAGTAACGCTCAAAATTCTCCAGGCTAGGCTTCATCAGTAGTGAACCAAGAACTTCCAGATGTTCAAGCTGGGTTTGGAAAAGGCAGAGGAACCAGAGATCAAATTGCCAACATCCACTGGATCTTAGAAAACACAAGAGAATTACAGAAAAACATCTATTTCTGCTTCATTGGCTATGCCAAAGCCTTTGACTGTGTGGATCACAACTGTGGAAAATTCTTAAAAAGATGGGAATACAAGGCCACCTTACCTGTCTCCTGCAAAAACTATATGCAGGTCAAGAAACAACTGAACTGGACATGGAACAATGGGCTGGTTTTAAATTGGGAAAGTAGTACATCAAGGCTGTATATTGTCACCCTGCTTATTTAACTTATATACAGAGTACATCATGTGAAATGCCCGGCTGGGTGAAGCACAAGCCAGAATCAAGATTGCTGGGAGTAATATAAAAAACTTCAGATATGCAGATGACACCACTCTTATGGAAGAAAGTAAAGAAGAACTAAAGAGCCTCTTGATGAAGGTGAAAGAGGAGCATGAAAAAGCTGGCTTAAAACTCAACATTCAAACAGTGAAGATCATGGCATCTGGTCACATCACTTCATGGCAAATAGATAGAGCAACAATGGAAACAGAAACAGACTTTATTTTCTTGGGCTCCACAATCATTGCAGATGTTGACTGCAGTCATGAAATTAAAACATGCTTGCTCCTTGGAAGAAAAGCAATGTCAAGTCTAGACAGTGCATTAAAAAGCAGAGACATTACTTTGCCAACAAAGGTCTGTATAGTCAAAGCTATGGTTTTTCCCATAGTCATGTATGGATATGAGAGCTGGACCATAAGAAAGGCTGAGTGCTGAAGAATTGGCACTTTTGAACTGTGGCATTGGAGAAGACTCTTGAGAGTCCCTTGGACTTCAAGGAGATCAAATCAGTCAATCCTAAAGAAAATCAACCCTGAATATTCATTGGAAGGACTGATGCTGAAGCTGAAGGTCCAATACTTTGGCGACCTAATGTGAAGAGTTGACTCATTAAGAAAGACCCTGATGCTGGGAAAGATTGAAAGCAGGAGGAGAAGTGGACGACAGAGAACAAGATGGCTGGACAGCATCACTGACTCAATGGACATGAGTCTGAGCACACTCCAGGAGATGGTGAAGGACAGGGTAGCAAGGTGTGCTGCAGTCCATGGATTTGCAAAGACTAGAACACGACTGAGTGATTGAAAAACAACAATTATTTGTTTCACTTAAGGTCATTTTCTTCTCATAGAGAAGAGAAGGAATGTTAAGAATGATCTGTTTGTCAAATGTATTAAGTACATCACTGATATGTACAGTGTGGTATCTTCATTTCCTTTAATGTAAAAAAAAAATAGGCTATTCTCTTCCTTCCTTGGCAAAAACACAATGGTTATGAGGGAAAATGAGTTAGCTTAATTCTCAGTTTTATCATTGAGTGTGTAATCTCTAGGAATCCACTTAATCTTGTTGATCCTCTATTTATTCATAATTAAAATTAGTATAATACCACTTACTGAACAGGGTGATAAAAATTGTAATCAATGCCATCAGAAAAGACTGAAATCCTCAGAGGAACTACAGAAAGAACAATGCATTGATAACCTTTATATTCATCTATCTCAATCTCCTGTGTTTCCCTTCAAACATTATTCTGACAGGTTCTCTAACATTGAAAATTTGATTTAAAAAATTAAACAGTCAATATAGGACATACAAAAAGTATTAGTTCTCCAACTTGCTGCATCAGCTCCTCCTATATTCGGTTCCACCCACCACAATTGTAAACAGCCTGATACACTTGAGTGCCCTCACAAAAAGAGAACAAATTTTTTTAAAAATCTGGGTCTCTCGCCTTCTGAGATGGCCCACACTCTGATTGTGGAGTGTGTATCTCCCTGAATAAACTTTTTTTCTCTTTACTGTGGCCCAGTCCTGAATTCTTTCCTGCATGAAGCCGATAACGCACACTTGGCAGCTGTCCCAGGGTCTCGCCTGAGACCTGGGACGTGAGCATCCTCTTGTGTCCCACTTACTTCCCTGCGATACTGTCCTTTCTTTCTTAATTCCCCACCTCTACCTGTAAGGCGTCACTTTGCTCTGTTGTTTCTCTAGTTAAGTAAGTAAGTGTTAGTCGCTTAGTTGTGTCTGACTCTTTGCGACCCCATGGAATGCAGCCCACCAGGTTCCTCTGTCATGAGATTTTCCAGGCAAGGATACTGGAGTGGGTTGCCATTTCCTTCTCCAGGGGATCTTCCCAACCCAGGGATCGAACCCAGGTCTCCTACACTACAGGCAGATTCTTTACTGACTGAGCTACAAGGGTTAGTTAAAAAAATAATCAAATATGTTCTCTTAGATGTGGAATCTATTAAAAAAATCAAACAAACCTTTATATTTGTAGGAACAGAGCAAATAGGTGGTTGCCAGAAGCAGAGATGGAAAAAAAGAAAAAAAATCTGGAGACCATGACATATGTAGGCTAGTGGAAGGAACTAGTGCTGGGTAGATGTAGATAGAGGTAAAGTGCATGGCTTGCTTGTCTTTGCTTTGGTTTTTTGTTTCGGATTAGGTCTTGTGTAAGATGCTGTGGTCCTGGTATGACTGTGATTTCTGCTTGCTCTTCTTTTCCTAATTGTGATGGAGATAGTAGCACCTTTGGAAGGCCAGTTATGCGGGTCTGCTCAAGGAGCTATTTCAGGTCTTGCTTCAAGTTTATTCCACTTGTCTTTCTAAGCTTGTCAGTATCTAAATCTCCATTTCAAAAAATATTTCTGTTGAAAGTAGCAGGAGTGGATTCTGTTAGATACAACTAAATATAATATTCAACAAATGCAAGCATTAGTAGCTGTTAATCCTATTATTACTACTATCAATTTACTGAAAGGCAGATATTAGCTTTAAATGAGGAAGACATTTTATACAAATTAAAATGCAATGGGCTACATATGGAAATTGTGAGTTAACCCCCTCCAGAGGTTTCAAATCCGTAGAGGCATAAATATATATGAAAGAGATTCCCTATAAGGTAAGAAAGCTTTTCTGTGACCTCTCCTGAAATTGTTTCCAGGGCTGAGATTTAGTAATTCTATTTTTATAAGGTGACGCTAGTGAAGCCCACAGGAGCTGTGAGGCGTGTGAATCATTTTATTCAAAGAGACAGAAAGAGTGAAAATGAATCCCTTCTTCTCCTTGCACTTCCAACCTATTATAACACTTGCTGATGAGGTATCTCAACCTGCAGTTAGCAGATAGCACATCGCCAGGCATGATGCCTGTTAGAGACGCTGGAAAAATTACTTTTTAACACTAACATGCTGTCATGTCTCCATCAGAATTTGGGTTAGTTTTACTCTATAAAATTATTTGGCTTAAACACAATCACAAATACTGTTTATTTTAAATTATAATAATACCTTGCCCAGAAAGAGATTATGAGGAAATGGATTTAACTCATTTTTATAAAAATTAATAGATGTAGTTATTTATAGAGTAAACATAATTGGGCATAATCATTATGTTAGAGTTAAAATTGTGGGAAAGCACTAAAGGAAAAATACTCTCAAAATAATAAAATTCATATTGATCAGAATATCCTCCATTAACTGGAATTTCATCTCAAATTACTGTGTTGTATTAAGTAATCATTACACAAATAGATCAATTACATGTTAGTTCCTGACAACCACTTTAAATCCCCAAGATCTCTCAAAGTTTGCCACTTATAGATACTTGACATATATGAAAAATGCCCAGAAAGACTGTCTAAGCATACTTTGAGATCCATAATGTTTAAATAAGGATAAAGGGCTTACTACATCGTATTTACTAACAGAAGTTGAAACAAGGGATGATTTCTCTCTAATACTGTGATTTTTCAGCAGAATATTCCATTCCCTGACCACTTGTAACAGTGTTTTATTAAAGTTTACATGGGTGCTAGTCTCCGCAGCTTACATCTATGGCAGTAAGACCACCCAAACTGTCTGCTTTGCTGGAAAGATGTTACCTTGGACACTTCAGCGTACAAGTTCTCTTCTGGACTCTCTTCTCTTCTCTCTCTTCAGAATTTTCCATGGAGCTCCCACCTGGCCTCTTTTCTTCAGTCTCTCCAAAGACAGCTCATGCCCAATCCCAACATCAAAAATCCCAATTACTCTGCCAATAAACAGAAACATGTTTCCTCCTGCCCTGGAAATTGGACAGTCCTGTTAGAATCACCCGGAGAAGGCAATGGCACCCCACTCCAGTACTCTTGCCTGGAAAATCCCATGGACGGAGGAGCCTGGTAGGCTGCAGTCCATGGGGTCAGGAAGAGTTGAACATGACTGAGGACTTCACTTTCACTTTTCACTTTCATGCATTGGAGAAGGAAATGGCAAGCCACTCCAGTGTTCTTGCCTGGAGAATCCCAGGGATGAGGTCACACAGAGTCGGACACGACTGAAGTGACTTAGCAGTAGCAGTAGCAGTTAGAATCACCATATCCCAGAGTGAAATGGATAATTTTCTCTTTATCACTTTACCCTTACTTTCATGTCTGCTAATGGCACCATTGTTCGATAATTGACACCAGCAAAGTCCTTGGACTTTTCCTGATGTGTAACACTTAAAAAATGGTAACTACTTATTAATGTCTTTATCTGAGCCTCAGATTTCCAATCTTTAAAGTCTTTCTGTTATTTGGCTCCTGCTGCTGCTTCTTGAACCATTGGTTGCCAAGTATTTTGGATTCTACATTTATATATCAATTATTTAGTTGTTTCTTACCCCAAGTTTTCCTGTACTTCTGGGTTAGAGTCATAATATCTTTCACTATTAAAACGCAATCATAATATCAATACACTAATAATGTTGTTATTCAGTTGCTAAGTCATGTCTGACTCTGCAACCCCATGGACTGCAACATGCGAGGCCTAATAGTAGCATCTAGCAATATATATATATATTATAAATATATATATATCAATATATATAAAATAAAATATATGTATATATATATATACACACACATATATATGATGTGTATGAAAGTGAAAGTGAAGTCGCTTAGTCGTATCCAACTCTTTGCATCTTTGCAACCCCATGGACTGTAGCCCACTAGGCTTCTCCGTCCATGGGATTCTCCAGGCAAGAATACTGGAGTGAGTTGCCAGTTCCTTCTCCAGGGGATCTTCCCGACCCAGGGATCGAACCCAGGTCTCCCGCATTGCAGGCAGACGCTTTAACCTCTGAGCCACCAGGGAAGCCCATGTGATATGTATATACATATATATTAATATATGATACTCTGTCTAACACTTTGTGCTCAGTTACATATAACAAATACAATTAAAGTGGTAGAACCAAATATAGGCTTATTTTATTCGCTTGACAAAAAGTTTGGAGTTCAATCTAGCTAGTCAAGAAAGTCATCAAAGATCTGGGTTCTCTCTGCACCATCATCTTTAAAATGTGAATTTTCTACTCACACAGAAAAGAAAACTATTCAAGGTCCAGGCATCATATTGGCCTAAGAGGCATAAAGAAAAAGGAGGAGGAAAGGAGAAATGTATGTGCCAACTGAGTCTTTTTTTTTTTAATATTTATTTTTGTCTATTTATTTTATTTGACTGCTCTGGGTCTTAGCTGTGGTATGCAGAATATTTGATCTTCATTGAGACCTGCTGTGATCTTTCGTTGCTATAACAACTGAATTTGTTGTTGACTCTGTCTCACCTATCAGCAAATCAATATTTTCCCCAGAAATGATGTTTGATTGTCAGTCAAAATTCTTTGGCCGTGACTATATCAAGTGGCCATCCCTATATTCAGGGAAGCAAAAAGATGAAATAGTCTGAGGAAATCACCACATTCCCCACATCCCCGTAAGTGGTTCTAATAGAAAGGCAAAACTGCAGAATTGATACTGGCTGGCCAACAAACAGAGCCTGCCACACTATTAACTCATTTAATCCTCAAAACCATGCCCTTAGGTGGACACTCATCCCCATTTCAGAGGAACAGATAAAGGGTTAGAAAATTAAGCAACTTCTCTGCAGCAAGCAAATATATCAAATAGGTACTATGGTATTCCCATTTTACAGATGAAAAAGTTGAGTATTAAAAAATTTCAGATTTAAATTTTCTGGATAATTTAAGTTGCCCAGTAATCAGGATTCAAGTCTGGCATATTTGACTTTATAGTCACAGTTGTTCTGGCCCTAATACCTGAGCAAAGATCTTCTGTCCCTGCTCTGTCTCTTCCTAAGTTCTGCAGGTAGATAAATCCTTCTAACACATAGTTTTAATTGTGTCTTCAGTCAGCTCACTCTACTGTTAGTCTTTCCACAGATGCTTTTTGGGTCACTTATAACCTTAGTCTCACCAGTGTCCACTTTGCTGTGCTGTGCTTGGTCATTCAGTCCTGTCTGACTCTTTGTGACCCCATGGACCATAGCCCGCCAGGCTCCTCTGTCCATGGGGATTCTCCAGGCAAGAATACCAGAGTGGGGTGCCATGCTTTCCTCCAGGACCAATGCCCATTACTCCTCCATAAAGCAAGATTATACATCCCTACCTTTTCAATTATGTCTTGACTATTTGATTTTAATGACTAATAAAATTTAACAGAATTTGTAAGTGTCACTTCTATATAGAAACTTCAACAGTGAAAACCTGCTTCACTACATTCTTTCTTCCCTCTTTCACAATAAGAAATATTGAGTAGGGAATTCCATCATTTTGGGACCCAGTGTGAAAATGGTATGTACCTGAGTTACACCTGAACCACAGTGTACATGAAGCGCAAGTGAGAAATAAGCACTTGTTGCTATGAGCCACTGAGATTGGGTTCATTTGTTACTGAAGCAATCTTCAATATGGTGTCCTGACAGATACACAATTCTCTGAGCTGGATGAAAGTTTACAGACTGACTGATTACCTGTCACCCATAAGATTTCTAAACACACTGCCTCAGTTATTCCTAAATCACTTGAAATTTCCTAGTTTCCTTGCAGAATTTATCCCCATTTGCAACCCATCTGATTTCTAATGATGTACCTCTGGCATGATGACATGTAATCCACCTTCAAATACTCATCCTAAAATATCATGTTGTATGATTGTTGTAAATAGGTTTCCTTTACCTTATTAAATTTTGGTAGAGAACAACTTTTCCCCAATTGTATTCAATCCATAGTTACACTTGTCAAAATAGAAGCAAATGCTTTGTTTTGGAAGTTACATCATCAGCTAAAAATTTTCTTCTGTATTTTGTGATTTAGATATCTATATATGTTATACATATATGAGAGGAAAGGGTGACATAGTCAGTGGAATAATTAAGGATTTAGACTTATCCCATCACTACAGAGGCACACAAATTCACAAAAAATGTAGGGTAATGTGTGATCATAGAAATAGTCTCTGAAACACATATTCATATCTCAGTGTTAAATGCCAACAAAGTTACTACATTAGAGAACTACAAAAATATAGTATTATTTTTGTTGCTTCCTACAGAAGTATCTAATTTATTATAACCTAACCTCAACTATTCTGGAATATCATTTTATAGTTCCATTTTGTTCTTTTTGTTTTTATTTTAAGAGTAAAGTGCTAAGAAAAGCAGAATGCATTTTTTTAAAGCACATTTCACTGCCAAAAAGAAATACAAGTACCTTAAAATATGAATGTGTGGGATGACTCATGTGCCAAGCATGTGGGTGTATTAACCTACCCTTTCCTTAAGAGAAATAGCCCATATGGAACTAAACTATATGGGGTCAGAGTCAATCAGTACTCATTGTAATAAGTTTTACCATGTTCTTTGATTTATGCAGTTTCTTATGAGTCACAAGCTAGTTCTTTTCCCTGTTGATGCCTGGGCTCCATCTATCAGAATTTTGTCATAATTTCTGTTAAGGCATTGCAATTCACAGCAAATGTTTTACTCATAGATTACAAGAAGGGAAACAACTGTCAGCAAGAAATATCATAGTAAAACAACTCCTGTGCTTATGGCAATTTTGAGTTTATTATTTAAAAGTGATGACTTATAGATAATCAGTCAGTCAACACTAATCAAGTTCTCAGTATATATGAAATGTGAGGATAGACACTGTCAGGAGATATAAAAATACCTTGAAAAGTTGACAGTCTAACTAATGGGACAAACATAAAAAATCGATATGAAAAATACATGAGAACGTATGGTAGTTTTATACACATATACACAAGGATACACAGGCTTACATGCAAGCCTATGTAGGACCTCAAGTGTGTTTAGTATGTTTGTATGTATGTATGCATCACTTCATGGGAAATATATGGGGAAACAGTGTAAGACTTTATTTTTGGGGGCTCCAAAATCACTGCAGATGGTGACTGCAGCCATGAAATTAAAAGTCGCTTTCTCCTTGGAAGGAAAGTTATGACCAACCTAGATAGCATATTAAAAAGCAGAGACCTTACTTTGCCAACACAGGTCCGTCTAGTCAAGGCTATGGTTTTTCCAGTGGTCATGTATGGATGTGAGAGTTGGACTGTGAAGAAAGCTGAGCACCGAAAAATTGATGTTTTGAACTGTGGTGTTGGAGAAGACTCTTGAGAGTCCCTTGGACTGCAGGGAGAGCCAACCAGTCCATCCTAAAGGAAATCAGTCCTGGGTGTTCATTGGAAGGACTGATGCTGAAGCTGAAACTCCAATACTTTGGCCCCCTCATGCGAAGAGTTGACTCATTGGAAAAGACCCTGATGCTGGGAGGGATTGGGGGCAGGAGAAGGGGACGACAGAGGATGAGATGGCTGGATGGCATCACCGACTCGATGGGCATGAGTTTGAGTAAACTCTGGGAGTTGGTGATGGACAGGGAGGCCTGGCGTGCTGCGATTCATGGGGTTGCAAAGAGTTGGAGACGACTGAGCGACTGAACTGAAACTGAATTGATGCATACATAACAACTGCACATATTGAAATTACTATTTGAGATAATTATCAATTATCCAATCCATTACCTGTATCACACTATTCTCTGTGGCACTGAGCATAGTGTTTGGCATTTAATAGACATTCGGTTAATTTTTATTTAAGTTGATGAATTAGACTTTAAAAAATAAAACCAATTTTACTGCAATGCAGGAGATCTGGGTTCAATCCATCGGCTGGGAAGATCTCCTGGAGAAGGGAATGGCTACCCACTCCAGTATTCTGACCTGGAGAATTCCATGGACAGAGGAGCCTTGCAGGCTACAGTCCATGGGGTCATGAAGAGTCGGACACAACTGAGCAACTTTCACTGCACTTCATTTTGATAGACTGTACTTCCAAGTATTCTAAATTTGATCTCTTATATTATTAGCAGATATGGCTTGGATGACTATTGACTTCTTATATAAATTAATGTCAAACTCCAAGAAAAAATATTTGTGCCACTAAGCATGTTTGTAAGAATATATTCTAAAAGTAATTTCAAATATTCCAAAAAAACATCAAACATCAAATAGAAGTACTAGAATAAGTGTTTAGACCTCCAAAGCATTATATAAAGGGGAGGTACTTTTATTTGAATAAGTAAATTCTGGTGTGCTTATCATTCTTTCACATTATAAATTTTAATTCTTTAGCAACTGTAATTTTCTAATAATCTGGACTGCCCAGCAATAAAATTGGCTTCTTCACAGTTTAACTATAAAGCTTATTGGATGAAATTATGTAGCAAATTATTGAAAATGTTATAGCAAAAATGGGTCATTGATCATTTAGAAAGTACTCCAATTAGAAAGAAACACGTCACAGATTCTGAAAATGCAAATTTGAAAGTTTATTCAGAATCAGAGTTGCCAAAATTCTTCATGTAAACTCTAAAGAAAATTTAGGTGAAGGTAAAAAGGACTGCCATTACTACTGATGGTGGAGTAGCTTTTTGCAGATCAGTTCTCCTGATAAGAACTGAGGGATGTATCCACAATGGCTTTTTAATATGCTGAAGGTACTGGAGAGCTAGAAAGAGAGCCAGGACTTGAGGATTTAGCATCACAGAAAAAAGGAAAACACTGCATCAGTAGACCTGTGACATTTTCCCCTCAAGGTTATTTACTAATGTGTAAGTGATGGAAATGAAGTCCAAAGCTCTAAAGAGCAGTATTGCATAGGAATGTTAGGTCCATAGAATCAAGGCAAATTGGAAGTGGTCAAGCAGGAGATGGCAAGAGTGAACATTTACATTTTAGGAATCAGTGAACTAAAATGGACTGGAATGGGTGAATTTAACTCAGATGACCATTATATTTACTACTGTGGGCAAGAATTCCTTGGAAGAAATGGACTAGCCATCATAGTCAACAAAAGAGTCTGAAATGCAATACTTGAATGGAATCTCAAAAATGACAGAATGATCTCTGTTTGCTTCCAAGGCAAATCATTCAATATCACAGTAATCCAAGTCTGCCCCGACCAATAATGCTGAAGAAGCTGAAGTTGAACTGTTCTATGAAAACCTACAAGACCTTCTAGAACTACCACCCAAAAAAGATATCCTTTTCATTATAGGGAACTGGAATACAAAAGTAGGAAGTCAAGAAATACCTGAAGTAATGGGAAAATTTGGCCTTGGAGTACAGAAGGAAGCAGGGCAAAGGCTAATAGAGTTCAGCCAAGAGAACGCACTGGTCATAGCAAACACCCTCTTCCAACAACACAAGGGAAGACTCTACACATGGACATTACCAGATGGTCAATACAAAAATCAGATTGATTATATTCTTTGCAGCCAAAGATGGAGAAGCTCTATAGAGTCAGCAAAAACAAGATGGGGAGATGATTGTGGCTCAGATCATGAGCTCCTTATTGCCAAATTCAGACTTAAATTGAAGAAAATAGAGAAAACCACTAGACCATTCAGATATAACCTAAATCAAATCCTGTATTGCTGTACAGTGGAAGTGACAAATAGATTCAAGGGATTAGATCTGATAGAGTGCCTGAAAAGCTATGGGTGGGGGTTCATGACATTGTACAGGAGACAGGGATCAAGATCATTCCCAGGAAAAAGAAATGCACAAAGGCAAAATGGTTGTCTGAGGAGGCCTTACAAACAGCTATGAAAAGAAGAGAAGTGAAAGGCAAAGGAGAAAAGGAAAGATACACCCATTTGAATGCAGAGTTCCAAAGAATAGCAAGGAGAGATAAGAAAGCCTTCCTCAGTGATCAGTGCAAAGAAATAGAGGAAAACAATACAATGGGAAAGACTATAGATCTCTTCAAGAAAATTAGAGATACCAAGGGAACTTTTCATGCAAAGATGGGCACAATAAAGGACAGAAATGGTATGGGCCTAAAAAAAAACAGAAGATATTAAGAAAACGTGGCAAGAATACACAGAAGAACTATACAAAAAAAATCTTCATGGCCCAGATAATCACGATGGTGGGATCACTCACCTAGAGCCAGACATCCAGGTATGTGAAGTCAAATTGGCCTTAGGAAGCATCACTATGAACAAAGCTAGTGGATGTGATGGAATTCCAGTTGAGCTATTTCAATTCCTAAAAGATGGTGCTGTGAAAGCACTGCATTCAATCTGCCAGCAAACTTGGAAAACCCAGCAGTGGTCACAGGACTGGAAAAGCTCAGTTTTCATTCCAATCCCTAAGAAAGGCAATCCCAAAGAATTGCACAATTGCACTTATCTCACATGCTAGCAAAGTAATGCTCAAAATTCTCCAAGTCAGGCTTCAACAGTATGTGAACCATGAACTTCCAGATGTTCAAGCTGGATTGAGAAAAGGCAGAGGAACCAGAGATCAAATTGCCAACATCCATTGGATCATCAAAAAAGCAAGAGAGTTCCAGAAAAACATCTACTTCTGCTTTATTGACTATGCCAAAGCCTTTGACTGTGTGGATCACAATAAACTGTGGAAAATTCTTCAAGAGATGGGAATACCAGACCACCTGACCTGCCTCTTGAGAAATCTGTATGCAGGTCAAGAAGCAACAGTTAGAACTGGACATGGAACAATGGACTGGTTCCAAATAGAAGGAGTCCATCAAGGCTGTATATTGTCACCCTGCTTATTTAACTTATATGCAGAGTACATCATGAGAAATGCTGGACTAGATGGAGCACAATCTGGAATCAAGATTGCTGGGAGAAACATCAATAACCTCAGATGTGCAGATGACACCACCTTTATGGCAGAAAGTGAAGAAGAACTAAAGAGCCTCTTGGAGAAAGTGAAAGAGGAGAGTGAAAAAAGTTGGCTTAAAACTCAACATTCTGAAAACTAAGACCATGACATCAGGTCCCATCACTTCATGGCAAATAGATGGGAAATCAGTGGAAACAGTGACAGACTTTATTTTGGGGGGCTCCAAAATCACTTCTGATGGTGACTGCGGTCATGAAATTAAAAGATGCTTACTTTTGGAAGAAAATTTATGACCAACCTAGATAGCCTATTAAAAAGCAGAGATATTACTTTGCCAACACAGGTCCGTCTAGTCCAAGGTATGGTTTTTCCAGTAGTCATGTATGGATGTGAGAGTTGGACTATAAAGAAGGCTGAGCCCCGAAGAATTGATGCTTTTGAACTGTGTTGTTGGAGAAGACTCTTGAGAGTCTCTTGGACAGCAAGGAGATCCAACCACTTCATCCTAAAGGAAATCAGTCCTGAATATTCATTGGGACGGTTGATGCTGAAGCTAAAACTCCAGTACTTTGGCCACCTGATGGGAAGAACTGACTCATTGGAGAAGACCCTGATGGCGGGAAAGATTGAAGGCAGGAGAAGGTAATGACAGAGAATGAGATGGTTGGATGGCATCACTGACTCATTGGACAGGAGTTTGAGTAAACTCTGGGAGTTAGTGATGGACAGGGAGGCCTGGCGTGCTGCGGTCCAAGGGGTCGCAAAGAGTTGGACATGACTGAGTGACTGAACTGAAACTGAACTGAAGTGGCACAGAGGTGAGGACATAGGAAGGAGAGTGGAAGGCAGCATCTCATGATCTGGGGAACTTAGCAGAGTTTTCTAGTCTCACAAGGTGAAGAAACAACAGTTGGGATTCAGGAACAACTGGTCCTGAGTCTGGCCTCTGTACCCTGACACCTACTTAATTCTTGGAGACAGTGTTTCAGTAGAAGTAGAAAACAATAGCTTTATTACTTTGCCAGGCAAAAGTGGCCACAGCAGGCTAATGTCCTCAAAACTGTATGTCCCAACCTGAAGTGGGTAGTGAAGAGTTGTAGAGTAATTATTCAAAGAGGAGAGTGTGATCAGCTTATGGACATTCTGATTGGTTGGTGGTGATGTAATTGGGAGACAGCATCATCAGCCTCTGGTTCCAAACCTGTATGGGGTCTACATGAGTGAAGTGAGTGAACTTGCTCAGTCATGTCCAACTCTTTGCAACCCCATGGACTATAGCCTACCACGCTCCTCCATCCATGGGATTCTCCAGGCAAGAGTACTGGAGTGGGTTGCCATTTCCTTCTCCAGGGGATCTTCCCGACCCAGGGATCAAACCCGGGTCTCCCACATTGTAGGCAGTCTCTTTACCATCTGAGCCACCAGGGAAGTCTCCATGCTGGGGGAACAGACAGTTAGCTTCTCCCACCTGGTGGGGGTTTCAGTATCTATTTACAAAATAGTTCAAAAATATTGTAATGTTACCCATTGTTAAGAAATCAGGACCCTTCCCCAAGGCTACTGTTTCTGGACTGCTCCTCCCTTGTCTAGGCATCTCCTCCCTTCCCTATATAACAACTATTTGAGCCTAACTGTGGAACTCAGGGAAGGTCATGGAGGCTGAATGAAGCTTATTTCCTGCAAACAAGAAACAAACGTGGGACTCAGGAAGACTTTTGTGCCCAGGAAACCATAGGGCCCTGCTTGTTTCCAATCCCCGTTTTTCTCTAGTACTCTTCAGTCTTGAGAAGAACAGGTGTTGGACAAGCAAGGGAACAATCATTTTGGATAGAGACATTAATCATGTTAGAATTGTCTGAGACACATGTAATCCATGGAACAGATACTGAAATAATAGCAAAAAGACTATAATTAATAAACAAAAGAGAAAAATGAAAAGAATTTAAATGTTTAAGTAAAAGAAAGAATAAAGGGAAAATAATATAAAGCAGGAAAAACAACTATATAAAGGGGTAAAATGACAGATTTAAATCAATTTAAATGATAATACATTAAATGTGATGGGTAAAATATTTCATAGGGAGGAAAAAAAGAGACAGAGTCACCAGTATGGTTAAAATGTTAAAACTCTTTTTAACTTAAAAGAGACCCACCTTAAATACAGGGATACAGAAGATAACAATAAAAGAATGGGAAAAGATTTGTTATGGATATACTAATCTAGAGATAGTTGGAGTAGATATATTAAAATGAAACAGATTAGACCTTAAGGTAAAAGACATTACTTAAAATAACAAAGATAAGCAAACAGCATGAAAATTAAAATGTCATAGGTATAGTTTAAAAATATGTATAACAAAATAAAGGAAATAAAGGCAAAATAGACTAATATATAATCAAAGAAGGAGACTCATGGTTTTCAAAATTTTGAAATCAACAAAAGTAAACACATGATTTGTATGAATAAATATCAACTAAGTAGCTTATATAAAAGATCACACTCAACATTGAAACAGTGCATGTTTCTTCTTATATATATCAAACAGTCGTGAAGAGAGAATCAGGACCCAGAGCATTTCCCTAGGTGGGTTTGAGAGTGAAACATTCTAGATTTCACAGATGAAAAAAATTTACAGTATGCTATATCAGAAAGCTAGTATCAACAGATTTGAAAGGAAAAAAAAAAAAGCCATTCAGAACATGTTTTTTGGTGGTAGAAACCAGAAATGAGTCCCCAAAAGACAACTACTTGGAAAATAGTTAAATAATTTCAAAATAACCCAACAGTTAAAGGATAAATCTCAGTGGAAATTAGACTGTGGACATTATTTAGTTTAAGCTTATTAATAATGAAAATAAAACACGTTAAACTTGTGGGATACGTGTAAAACTGTCATTTTTAAATATATACATTAGAATAACAGCCTGAAATTCACTTAGAAAGCATTCACTTAAAGAAAATGACAGCAGATTAAACCAAAAAATAGGACAAACAATAAAGGCATAATAACAGTAAAACTGATAACAGAATTTAAATATAGAAAATAAAAATCCCAAAATTAGTGATTTAAAATATAATATAAATAACGGGCTGATCAATAATAAAAAGAGAAAAAATAAATCATTAGTGAAAAGAAAAAGCAGAGATTACTGAAATCATAAAGAAATTACAAGGAAATAAAAGGATTAGTATGAATAAGTTTATGTAAACAAAGTTAAAAATATAAAAGAAATTGAAGGAAAACATAGAAAAGCCTAGCATGCCAAAACTAAAAGAGAAAAAATTTAAAATCTGAACAGTTCTATATCTGCTGAAGAGATTAAATCCATAAAATAACCCCTTAAACAGAGGGCTTCCCTAGTAACATCTTTCAAAACTGTAAAGACAAATATCTTTCTGACACAAAATCTTCCAGAGAAAAGTTGAAGAATCCCCCTTTCACCTTGTTTTATAAAGCCAGTGCAAAGTTTATCACACAAACCAACAAGGCTATTTATTACATAAAAGGAAAATTATAGGCTAGTCCTCTTAACAACTCAGATTAAAAATACCAAAAAATAAAACTAAAGATTACAGAATCAGAGTATGTTGTGGATGAATAACACATCATGGCCAAGTAAGGTTTATTCTATGACTCCAAAATTAGTATAACATTAAAGACTCAAAGAAGACTTCTGGGAATACAGAACAGATGTACTTCCCTGTTTTTCTTGCTAAATGCAGCCAAAAATTTCTGAACATTATTGTGAAACAAACATAAGAAAACTCTCAAAAGTGGAGATAAGCAAGTAGATTGATTGGGACTTGAGGAACTGAGGAATGGCATCATATTGAGATTCCTGGGTGTCCTCTTAGCCTAATATATCCAAGATATGGACTAAAGAAGCCAGGAACGTGCAATAAGCACAGTCCAAAAAAATAAATGCTCTCTCTAGGAAAAAGACCGGAGAAGGACAACTTAGAAAGACACAGAACTTTTAGGTAATAACACTCTACTCCAGCCAGACACTGCAGGAAAAAACTGTGGTTATACCTCCACCTATGCTAGCAAAAGACAAGGGGGTGCCTAGACTTTGACTCTTCCAGATAGCAACAAGGCATCACATGTCACTCTCCAGGTATGTGTCAGAGAAGAACGAGTCAGGAACAGTCACTTTTATTCCCCCTAAACAGGAGCGAGGACCCCCTCATGTTGTCAGTGTGGACTAGGCGGGAAGCTGGGGTTCCCAACTTCACCCAAAAGTTGTGAAGAGTCCATCATATGCTGCGGTAATGTATGAAGAGGCCTGTGGAGAGTCGGGGCTTACATTACTCTTCAGTTATAATGAAACCATCGTTTCTGTGGTGTCGGTAGAAACCATGTTGAAATGAAATAATAAGTAATGAGATACTCCTGTTCTTGCCAGCTGGCAAGATATGGAAATCCGGAATTTCTCCCGCTGTCAGGCAGTAATAAGGAAACTGTTCCCTTTAGGTTTCAATTGATAAAGAGAAATTTACTGGCAAACTTGGCTTCTGTCATGTTTGGCACTAATGAGGTGATGCCTTCTCCGTCCCCTGATGTATCAGGGTGAGAAAATGCCAACAAAAACAGGTTTAAGTAAGATCCAGAGTGTCATAACATAATCCAACATATCCAGGATTCATTCACTATCACTCGTCAACAAAGAACTGGGAAGACCTCAAAGATAATATCCATAGACACTAGATAGACTTGAGGATGCATAGGTAGATAACAGAGATACGTAGATACCAATGGAGAAATGACAGGGATGCTAGAAGTATCTGATAAAGATTTTAGAGCAGGCTTCACAATAATGTATCAAGGATTACAAACACACTGTAAAAACATGACACAATAGACAGTCTCAGTAAGGCAATAATGTCTCAGAGCAGAACTTTAAAATTTTTTAAAGAACCAAATGGGAAAATTTAAGCTGAAAAAATATGTACCAAAATAAATAAACTCAATTGATATGCTTAACAGCAGAATGAAGAATAAAGAAAAAAGAATCAGGTGTTTGCAAGAATACAGAAACTTGTATACCCTTTTGGTGAAACTATACGTGAACTGAAATGCTCTGAAAGGCAAAGTGTTTATCTGCTATCTAATACCTTTGAGGATGTACATATATTATGGTTTAGCAGTTTCATTTCTGGAAATATTTGCCTTAGAAGAACTTCCATCCATATAATTGTGTAACCATAAACAGTGATGTTCACTGCAGCATTATTTATAATATTTTTTTAAAAAACTAAATAGAATATTTGGATAACTAAACTGATATATCCCTATGATAGAATATGATACATGTAGCATTTCAAATGAATGAACTAGGACTCCTTGTTCTCATATGAATTGATATAAGCATTTCATGAAAGAAAAGAAACCATGCAGAAGGATTTCATTTACCTAAACTTTAAAAGCAAACCAAGTTCAAGTATGTGTGTGGGATAGATAATGTAAGTTATACTTAGATTTTATAAGGAACAGAAACATAGGTGAAGGGCTATGTGTCAAGTTCAGAACAGGAGTTATTCTAGATAGGGGAGGTAGAGGAATAAATGAATCTTCAGCTTTGCCTGTCATGCTGTATTCTCTAAAGAGAAAGAGGTCAATTGAGAAGTGAAACATAAGCCCAAATGGCAAATTATTAATATCTGTTCATCCTAGCTGGTAGCTACATAGATGTTTATGATAGCATTTTCTTCAGCCTTCCATCTGCTGGCAATATTCTATAATAAAAAATATGAGAAGCGGGCCTGTGAGATGACTCATCACTACAAATACTCAAGTATATATTTTAAGGAACAAATACATATACACTTAAGAGGAACAGTATGAGAGGGTCTCATCCGTCAAGTATAGAGGCTCTAAATAGATTTCTGCACAAGCCCTAAGAGGTATAGAGACTACAAACATTTCAGCAGGGTTTGAAAAGTCTTTCCCAACAAACAAAGCCTCCAGATAGATATTAGAAGTTTCCCTAACTTACCTTGTAAATCCATCAGCCTCCTTCATAGAACAAAGTTATAGCATAATGAAGGAAATTAGCAGTCTGCCACTTCCAGTCCAGAAATTCCCACTCACCCTAGAGAAGCCAGATGTTGCTTGTGCTGCTCTCAACGCACCAGACTGCACCATTAAATATCACTTGTCACTAGCTTGCTTAAAGAATTATCACATTTCTTATGTTAACGGACTTAAGGGGAAATCCAAATTTGGCAGTACCTTTGGGCACCTGTTGCATTTTAAGTTCATTTTTTAAAAACTTATCTGTTAAATGTATTAATGGTGCTCCCTCAGTCGTGTCTGACTCTTAATGACCCGTAGACTATAGCCCTCCAGGTTCCTCTTTCCATGGGATTCTTCAGGCAAGAATACTGGAAAGGGTTGCCGTTACCTCCTCCAGGGGATCTTTCTGACCCCAGGGATCGAACCCACATCTCCTGCATTGCTGGTGAATTCTATACCACTGAGCCACTAATGTATTAATACAGTATCTTAATGGAAGTACAGATAGTACAAATAAAGTGGAATTTCTGCTTTGCATCTCCAAAATTCTCTTAGGTTCCACTTGACTGTCCAGAGAAAGCCATTGTTACCAGTTTAGAGCAGGGTTTCTGAATGTCAGCAGTAGTGACATTGTGGCTAAGGTAATTCTTTGCTGTGAGGCTGTCTTGAAGGATACTTAATAGCACTCCCAATTTCTATCTCCTAGATTCCAATTGAACTTCCTCTGTCCCCACTGTGATAACTAAAAATGTCTTCAGGCATTGCAGAATGTCCCCTATTGAGCAAAATCTGTACTGATTCAAAACTGCTATCTAAAACTGTATCATTTGAGACTTCTACCATGCATTTATATATAAACCTTTATACATATGCTGAAATACATAGGGATTTGTTTGTGTATTTTTTAAATATGAATGGTGTCATACATGCACATTTTTCTGCATCTTGGTTCTTTTAATCTACTGGGTGATATTACAAATCTTGGAACATCAATAGCTAATTCTTTTTATTTGGTAGGTATTATTCTTTAACTTGGATATATTATTTTGTTTAACTACAAATATTTAAGCTGACTTAGGTACATTTAACCTGCTAGAAAAAGACACTATACATCTTTGTTCCCAACTGTAACTAAAATTGTTGCCTTTCCAGTCTGTGTGAGAGCCCCCTCTGCTTCCTATTTCTATCAAACAGAATAAAAATAAGCAAAACCAGTATTTTTAAATGCCCTCAGCTGTCTTACATATTTTCTAAATTATTCTTCATCCCTATCCTTTCCTTTCTGATGAAGGAGCCACCATGTCTAGGTATAAACAGGCTTCTTTCAAGCGATACCTATCACAGTCTGCTTTCTTTCCTTGGGCGTTTTGAAGCTAAGCATTATTGCAGCTATAAATCACCCATTCACAGACTCATTTCCCTTGAAAGGGCCTAAGATCCTCTCGGGTGTCCTGTTTGAGCAAGCATTGATCTGAGCTGGAAGCCATGTGGAAAACAGTCTAGATCAGGATTGAAAAGAACCAGGTTCTGTCCTCCTGTGTTGTAAACCATAGGTCCCCAACCTCCAGGATCTAACGCCTGATGATCTGAGGTGGAGCTGATGTAATAATAATAGAAATAAAGTGCACAATAAATATAACGCGCTTGAATCATCTGGAAAACATCTCCCTGACTCCAGCCCATCCATGGAAAAATTGTCTTCCATGAAACCGGTTCCTGGTGCCAATAAAGTTGGAGACCATTTCCTTAAGCAACTTCCTTTTTACCCCAAACCTCCATTTTCTCCTTGGAGTTAGAAAGATTTGTGTCAGATGGGTCCAGGCTGCAGATCTAGGCTTTCATGGCTCTGCTTTGATTAGATGCCAGAGTTTTGTATAGATTTCATTTATCTGGTTGATAATTACTACATCAAATATTCCTCATACTCTCTGTGTAGACAAAGTAGAGCTGAGAGAGAAGTTTTCTGTGTAATTCATGTGATAGTCTAATGATAAAAAGCAAAAACACCTTTTTGCATGCTTATCTGAAATATAGTCAAAGATATTTTTCTCAACTCTCAACTGAATTGAACCTTTACCAGTCAATAATACCTATTATTACACCTAAAATGTCCATTATGTGTATGTATACCAAATCATCACATTGTACACTTTATATGTATATAAATATTTCTGGAAATCATTCCTAAATAAGGTTAAAAATATCCATTTCTTATATCATAGTATAAGTTATTATGTAAGACTGAGTCCCTTTGTTGCTCACCTGAAACTATCACAATATTGTTAATTGGCTATATTCTAATATAAAATAAAAAGTTTAAAAAAAAAAAGAATTCTGCCATTGGGGGCTTTAAATTTCGAACTATTTAATTAGTAATTAAATCAGAAAAAAAATTTCCTACTATAGAATATAATGCTATAAAACATCCAAAGACAAGTCAAAACATAATTGAGCCAAAATTAGTAAAATTAGTACTTTCCCTGGGAATGTAGCCACTGGTAGAAAAATACTGATATAATGACCATATCCAACTTTAATTGTTTCATCTTCAGTCCTGTGTATGCGGTGGTCCAGGTTCTCCATGAAATGATTCTGGTGAAAACAGAAATGTGGTCTTCATAAGCCTTTTGACAGGCATATGTTGACCACTTCTGTCTCAAGGTCCAACCAAAATCAGACACATGAGTACTGACAACTAATTTTTGCATTTTCTTCTTTCTTTCATGACTGTAACCACTGCCTCATCTTGATTTACAAGCAAAACATATTTCTCTATTACTTAAACCAAATGTAGTTTAGTCTTAAAAGATGGATTTATTCTAGCATTCTTTTCCCTTTTGAATGAATAGTGTTGTCTGAGAAAAACGTACAACCTAAAAGTTGAGAATTATGTTTTATTTGGTGAATACTGAGAACTGAAGCCTGGAACATAGCCTCTCAGATAGTTCTGAGGGACTGTTCCAAAGAGGTAAGGGATATATAGGTTGTTGTTCAGTTGCCCAGTCATGTCCGACTTTTTGCGACCCCATGGACTGCAGTACGCCAGGCCTCCCTGTTCCCCACCATCTCCCGAAGTTTGCCCACGTTCATGTCCATTGCATTGGTGATGCCATGAAGCTATGAGCCATGTGTGTAGGGCCACCCAAGATGGATAGGTCATAGCAGAGGGTTCTGACAAAATGTGGTCCACTGGAGGAGGGAATGGTTAACTACCCCAGTATACTTGCCGTGAGAACCTCTTGAACTATATAAGAGGACAAAAAGTATACGTAGGAGTAAATAAATAAAATTGGAATACCAAAAGATTATCATTAATTAACAACAAAAATGAAGATCTCAAGTTAATAAATTTAGTGATTTTTCTATGTATGGGAAGATACAAGAGCCTAGGCCCACTGAAATCAATCTTTTGATATGCACCTTAACTATATAGGGCACTTGATTATCCTATCCTGTTTTTCTCCATCCTGAATCGCCTCAGGGTGCATGGTAGGTGTGGCTGTAGTAGGTAACTGGCTTGAAGGTCATAACATCCTGTTTACTGACTGATATGGCAGGTGGCATTTTTCATCCACAGTAGAAACCTGGTTATTGATCTAAATTCAATTAACTGGACATTGTGTAAATCACTTTGTGAATGAGGCAGACACACCTTCCTCATGTCAATTGCAAAACAAGGTCTTTTTCTCCAAAACAAAAATAAACACGTATGCTAATCAAAGATGGTTAACTCTTTTGTACCTCTTATCAAGGTTAATAATATTAGCTGTTAGGTCATACCAATAGGTCATACCAATAACACTATTCTAAAAGCACCTGTCTCTAGCGCATATAGAAAATAGTGTCTCTAGGGAGTCCCTGGTGGTTCAGACGGTGAAGTGTCTGTCTACAATGCGGGACACCTGGGTTCGATCCCTGGGTTGGGAGGATCCCCTGGAGAAGAAAATGGCAACCCACCCCAGTACTATTTCTTGGAAAATCCCATGGACAGAGGAGCCTGGTAGGCTACATACCATGGGGTCGCAAAGAGTCAAACACGACCGAGCAACTTCACTTCACTAAAGGGAGTCCCTTAGGCAAAAGTGATCATAGCTTTGAGTCTGTAACTCCCAAACTCTGAACACAACTGACTGAACTATGAGCCCTAAAAGCAGCCCATCTGTTGGCTGGGAAGTGACCAATGAGAGACTGGATGGAGGCAGTTTTTCCCATCAGGAATGATAATGGTCATCTAAATCAACCAGATCCTCTTTCATGGTGGTATGGATTAGAAATACAGAAAGTCCGGGACTTCCCTGGTGGTGCAGTGGTTAAGAATCTGCCTTCTGATGCAGGAGAGGTGGGTTTGATTCCTGGTCAGTGAACTAAGATCCCACACACAGGTGTTACAGTAGTCATAAAAGCAGGTATGAGCAGGGGCCAGGTGGCTGGAAATCACACATCTTGTAAACAGCAGGTGTTCATAGGCAGACAAAAGGAAGTAGGAACTTCCAGACTGACAGGAAACCACACATCTTGAGTGAAAAGATTCTGGGACTCAGACAAAGAAAGGTGGGAAAAGGCAAGAATCTCCTGTATCTGAGTGTAACCTGATGGTCATTGTGCTCCATGAAGTTAGGCTTACAGATAAGTACCCATCACACAGCCATGACAGTTCTGATTTGAGCTAAATAAGGAAAATCACCCCCCCTTGGGAAATTGGAGCTGGGATGAAAATCAGGGAGGCCTACCCTCAAACTCCTCCTTCCCCAGTGAATATTCCACCATTTCATCTGTGTGCCCCTCAGATCCAGCTTGCCAAAGAAACCCAGGGCAGCAGCTCCTCACATGTCTGCCCACTCTCCCTCTGAGGGTGTATCCTTGCTTAAATAAACCCTCACTTTACTCTCTTAACTTTGCTTCTCCTCCAAACTCTTTCACAGTGAAGTCTATGTGTGCATACTCAGTCATGTCCGACTCTTTGCAGTCACATAGACTGTAACCCGCCAGGCTCCTCTGTCCATGGAATTCTCCAGGCAAGAATACTAAAGTGGGTTGCCATGCCCTCCTCCAGGGGATCTTCCTGACCCAAGGATCAAACCCACATCTCCAGTGTCTGTTGCATTGGCAGGAGGATTCTTTACCACTTTACAATGAAGAAAGAACCTTAAATTCACTGGCAACCTGGGGTCGGGGATGGATGGGGGAACTAAGTTGCAGGTTGCAATGAAGACTCAGAACAGTAAAAAAAAAAAAAAAAAAGCAAAGAAAAATCCATTGGATGTGGAGGAAGGAGGAAAAAAAAAAAAAAACCCTGCATAGTGACAGAAAATATGTAAGTAGCAAGGTGATAGAATCCAGCAAGAAACTGAAACTATAAGTAGATAGAAATCATAAGACAGAGAAGAGAGTTAATTCCAAAACAGAAGGTGAAGATTCATGGAATAGAGACAAAGGAATTGAGTTGCTTTGTTATCAAGGACCCAAAGACTCTTACTTGTGAGAAGGCAATGAGGAAGATTGAAGGCCAGCATGGGTTATGTTCCTAAATCCAAGTTGCTGACCTTGTACCAAGATTCAGGATCTGGGATCCAGGCTGCATATTCTTAGACTGAATTGAGCTAAGCCTGGTGCTGAAGATTTAACAGTATAATAGAAGAGAGAAAAAGCATGATATCCTAACAGACCATACAAAGCCTCAGCTGTATTCTCTTCTCTTCCCATCCTATTTCATACCTTTGGGCTAAAGAAAAGAATCTAAAACATGAATGTACAGTCCTAAAACTATAGTTCAATAATATAAAACAACTTGAGATACAGTAAGAATTAAAGGAGAAGTTATTCCACACTTCAAGAGAGCAAATGAAATTTCTGGGAAGAGCTTCCCACTTTATATATAAGCAAAGTCAAAATACATAGCACAGTAACTAGATTGAGAACATTGTCCAATAGACTAAAGAGAAATAATAGCTGATGAACTCAATCTGGAATAAAAAAAAAAAAAATAACTCAAGTATCAGAAGAAGATTCTCCACAAATTCTTTGTGCTAGAGAAGACCCTACTAAGTAACTAAATTAAATAGACTAAGACCTCCAAGATAAAATAATTTATTATCTTTTAATATTTTTATTTATTTATTTGGCTCTGCCAGGTCTTAGTTGCAGCACTTGGGGTCTTTGATCTTCCTTGCGGCATGCAGGATCCTGAGGTGTAGCATGCAAATGCTTTAGTTGCATAGGTGGCAATCTAGTTTCCTGACTAGGGATGGAACACAGGCCCCCTGCACTGGGAGCATGGACTCTTAGCCACTGGACCACCAGGGAAGTTCTCAAATTATTTTTAAAAAAGAAATTTAAAAAAGGAATTTCAGAGCTAAATTAAATTTAGAAATAAAACTGTATTAGGAAGTTGGGGAGTGGTAATTGTTGGAGAATGTTAGTCATTCTATTTTTAAAGGGAAGTTAAGATAAAATTGCCATGCTATTTCACAATAATAATGATGCCAATAACTTAATATTTTTCACAATACTATTTTTTAACTTTAGAGGGATCATTTAGAAAAACAATAATTTGTATAGTGAATTATTTGATATTCAATTTCTTTGTGCTTCTTTTTTTTCTGTTTAATTTGCATAAATTAAATTAACAATTCTGTTAATATCAATTATATAATGATGCCATTTTAAGAGTTTTTCTGATTTTATAATGATGTATCTCTGTCTTCCTGTGTACACAAAGACATTTGAAATGGCATTTACCTAATAGCAATAATAGTTATTTTTGGAGAATAGGATTAATTTTAGGTAATTTAAAAATATTCCTCTGTGTGATTTACTACATTACTTTAATCCCATAATCAGAGTATGTATCAGTTTCATAAAATTAATAAATCTATTTAAAATATGACCAGACAGAATGTTGCCCATATCTTGAACTGAGGTTCACAAATATGTCACTTCCTTTTTCTTCAGCAGTGAACAGAGACTATTCCAAGGAGTATGAGACAATAATGCAAAAAATCTTTGGTGCCTTCTCAAAGAAAATAAATATCAAGATATTTTCACATTTTCTCACAGCATTATCAAAACTTATTGAAATGCTAAAAGGTTTCCATTGTCTTTTTAGTGTCTGTTTCATTTATTTCCACTCTGGTATTTATAATTTCCTTCCTTCTCCTGACTTTGGGCTTCATTTATTCTTTTTTGTTGTTGTTGTTTTACATGTAAGGTTAGTGTTTATTTGTGGTTTTCTTGTTTCTTAAGTTATATCTGTATTGTCATAAACTTTCTCCTTAGTACCTCTTTTGTTGCATCCCATAGATTTTTGGTATGTTGTATTTTCATTTTCATTTGTCTTCACATCAACAGTTGAATGGATAAAGAGGATGTGTTGTATATATGACACTGGAATACTACTTGACCATTAAAAAAGATAGCGTCTTGCCATTTGTGACAACATGGATGGCTTTTGAGGGTATTATGCTAACTGAAGTAAAATATACAAAGGAAGACAAATGTATGATTTCACTTATATGCAGAATATAAAATACAAACAGGCAAAATAAATGAAGCAAACAAACAAAAACAGACACCAATTACACAAAAACCAATTACGGAGAACGGAGTAGTAGTTACCAGAGTGGAACAGATAGGGGAATGCAATTTGGGAAAGGGGATCAACGGTATGGTCATGATGGAAACTAAAATTTTGGTGGTGAGCACACTTCAGCATACACAGATGTAGAAATACAGTGTTGTATATATGAAACTTAAACAACAAAAACAACACAAGTCAAGAACCTGAAGATGAACTAAAGTCTTGACCTTTAAGTTTCTATGAAGAAAATCTACATTTAAAGAGAAAAAAAAACTTAAGGAATGCAATTTCAATGACTATCTCACTCAAGTGTTTAGTTTCACTATTTTGTTTTATTTTTTAAATTTGAGTGTTCATGTATCCACCACAGAAGCTGAAGAACATGGAAGATAATGTCCAAAGAAAAAAGTCCAGTACTCATAGGAAATATTTCATGCTACTCGAGAGGGAGGATCCATGGGATCCGCGAAGTTGATCTACTGGTGCCAGATAATGACGCCTTGAGTGTGCTACATGTCTCTGCAAGTAGTGGCATTTTGGCTCCCAGCGTAAACATTGTCACCCTCTTCACACTATTTAGGCTCTGTCACTCATGTACATTTGCATGAATTTGAGAATAAAAATTATCATCAGAAGCATCAGGTTCACATGTCAAGAATGACACATGGAATCAATAACTGGAACCAAGATATATAACTGACAGGAAAAGAAACCTCCAATACAAGAGTATAAATCAACTAAATCATTCTCTAAGGACACACATGAACTTTATAAATGATACACTGAGGTAGGTGATCAAGGACAGTCATTGAGCATGCTTTGTCTTTGAGAATCACAGCATTTCAAGATAAGAAAAATCAAGAACAAATGAGTCTGGTTCCATGTCTTTGCCACTGCAGAGTTGCTGTCAACCACCAAATCTATGTGTTTTTCCACTCCAGATTCAAATTCCCAAGGTGACAGCAATTCAATCTGTTGCCTCCGGAGGAGTGCTTCATCTAACACTGCCAGCAAGATGTCATTGAGAGTTAGCCTAAATGCTTCCATTATTTTCATTCCATTACTCCTAGTTATCCCCTACTGGGCCATTCTAAATACTGTAATTTCACTCTCATCAGTTTTTATTTCTTTCACATATTCACAGGCTATCATTATTTCCCCCTGCTTTTGACTCTAAGCTCTTCTAATTGTTTCTTGTAAGTAAGACCTTCCATCCTTTTTTTCCTCTGAAGACATAGTGGTGAGTATAAGGGTGCCTTTTATTTTTTTTCATTGCATGGGAAGAATATGGTTCATTTATAAAACTTTCTCAGGAGATAAATCACCTAGATCACAGGAGCTGAAAGTTTTTGACAATGCATTACTTGCTCTACTGATGATGCTTGAATTCAGGGGCTGTTCTCATAAAAATTGGTTCTTATGGATCATTTGACACAGCCTATGGTGTTGACAGTATCTCAGACAATCCTTCATTGGCTGGCTTTGTCCATGTTCACCACAGCATTTCTATGATTCAAGTAAGTTGCAGTGAATTTGTGAGCTTCAGATTGGATACCAGCAAGAAATTCATGAGATGTGTCACTAATGAGAAATGAGTTTATTGGGCTGTGATGAGTTCAGTTTCTATTATTCAACTGTTTAGCAGGATGCCCTCCCGACAGTGACTCATAAAACATACCCTGAGATGCATCCAAGATTCCTCCTTTCATTTGAAAAGTTCTGAGATGTGGTCTGGATGATGGTAAACTAATGTTTTTCATGCTCTCTGAGCTAGAAGAGATCATTACTGTCCAACTTCCCAATTCAAATTAGGTCCTGGGGCTTAGCTGCATGTGTACCAAGATGGTGCAGAACTCCCCTGTGACAATGAATTGAAGAGTTTCCATCTGTAACAGAATGTTTTCTCCCATCCACATTTTACACAGTTGGGTCACAGAAGCAGATAGCTATTGGCAGCAGTTAGCTCATAATCCACAATGTAAGGAAGGTCTTTGCTACTGCTGCTAAGTCGCTTCATTCGTGTCCGACTCTGTGCGACCCCATAGATGGCAGCCCACCAGGCTTCTCCGTCCCTGGGATTCTCCAGGCAAGAACACTGGACTTGGTTGCCATTTCCTTCTCCAGTGCATGAAAGTGAAAAATGAAAGTGAAGTCGCTCAGTCGTGTCCGACTCTTAGCGACCCCATGGACTGCAGCCTACCAGGCTCCTCTGTCCATGGGATTTTCCAGGCAAGAGTACTGGAGTGGGTTGCCATTGCCTTCTCCAAGGAAGGTCTTAAGGATAATGCATATTCTGAAGCCAGCCAGAATAGGGTATTCTGAAAAGTAAAGTGTAGATGTTCAAAAGAAAATGGAGATGAAATTCTTCTAAGAAAATGATACAGACAGTATTCATCATCCTCAACTATTCCTTAATGTTTTCTATTAACTTCCATGAATGTTTCCAGACAACACACTATAGAATTTCCTTCTTGGCCAAATTTTCATTTGTTTGTTTCTGGTTTGGGGTACTTTTCCCTGAGTTTCAGTTCAGTTCAGTTCAGTCACTCAGTCATGTCTGACTCTTTAAGACCCCAGGGACCACAGCACACCAGGCCTCCCTGTCCATCGCCAACTCCTGGAGTTTACTAAAACTCATGTCCATTGAGTTGGTGATGCCATCCAACCATCTCATCCTCTGTCATTCCCTTCTGCTCCTCCCTGAGTTTACTCATTTCTTTTCTTCTTCTCATCCCTCTAAATATGGCTGTTTTCCCAAGAACTTTTTCTTCAACTGGAGGTTTGATTTCTCATCATTTTCACATTGGGAATTCATACTCACTTTATCAGCTAGCTTTATAAGAGTGACTCCCAAATCTCTAATCTATGGTTGAATAACATTCCATTGTATATATGTACAGCAGAAACTGACACAACATTCATTGTAAAGCAATTATCTTCCAATTTAAAGAAAACAAAAAATGAAAAAACTTCCAATCTATCCCTGAGGTACAGAAATGTATATCCAACTGCTTGCTAGAAATCACCTGAAATTCTGTCAGGCAACTCAAATGTAGAATTCCTCAAACTGAATTAAACTTTTCTCCCTATCTTTCCTATGTTTGTTTCATGACTTCATTTCCCCACTTATTACCTTCCAAACCTCAGTATCATTTTTGAATCTTCTTGTCTTCCCTGTTTTTCCTCTTTCCCTAATAAAATCCCTAATAAAATAATTTGCTGCCAGTTCCACTTATTTTCAAAATAAAATCCTTCAACACATTTTCCAAGATCTATTAAACCTACTTTCTACCACATCTCCCCACATTCCATTACTTCCTGCTCTGCGCAGTCTGCTTTTTTTCTATCTGTACTAATATGTGTTAGATAAGAGAACATTTTTAGTATCAAGTGTGTTGGACAAATGTGGACTAAAAAAGATATTTAACCTCAGAAATTTTCTAGCACTTAACAACATTATGTAGATTGTGTGTGAATAGAATATTCAGTGTTTGTAAAACTTACTGATAGTGAAATTCTTTTTTTGAAAGGAACAAGTGTTGTTTGGAACACACAACATGTTGCCAGCTTTATCCACCTAAAATAGTGACTTTCATAAATTTATGGTTTTTAAAAATTTAGTAAATTCAACAGAGAATCAAATGTCCTTAGCCCAATAAAGAGTCTCTATGTAAGAACAACAATAATAAATAACATCCTTGGGTTTGACATATATATGCTGCTATGTATAAAATAGATGACTATTGAGAACTTAGTGTCTAGCGTGGAGAACTTGACTCAGTCCTCTGTAGTGACCTAAATGGGAAGGAAATCCAAAAAAGAGGGAATAAAAGTAGAAGTACAGCTGATTTACTTTGCTATACAGCAGAGACTAACACAACATTGTAAAGCAACTATACTTCAATAAAAGTTTTAAAACAAAAAAAGAAAGAAAGAACATCCTAAGTAGGGAAGTGTTTGAAGCACTTCCTTTAGAATCGGGACTAAAAAGCACTCACACCACTCATTTTAACACTGTACAGGATGTCTGAGCCAGCAACTAAGACATTAAGTCACAAGGATTAAAAAGAAGGAAATAGCACCTTACCATTTGTAGGTGACACAATAATCTTCATGGAAAATCAACCAAAAGAAAGAATCTCCATATAAATCATGAAGAGGCATTTTATGGAAAAACAAATATATGAGTAGACGGTCAACTAAAAGTAATTGAGAGATACAAACCAAAACTGCTTTAAGGGATCATTTTATGCAAATTTTGTGGGTAAAAATTAAGAAGACTGACAACATCAAATGTTTGATAGACAAAATTTTATCTTTTATCTTTCTGATGGGAGTTATTTTGAGTTCCAGAACCCAATCCCAGTGTATCTGTGTGAAGGAAGATCTCTCACATAACCTCAAGCACTTCTCAGACACAAGCAGGGTGTCTGAGATTTTAAGTCAATTTGGATATTGTCGGATAGCTCCGTTGATTTAGAATCCACCTGCAATGAAGGAGACCCTGCTCCATTCCTGGGTTAGGAAGTTCCCCTCAAAAAGGGATGCGCTACTCACTCCACTATTCTTGGGTTTCCCTGGTGGCTTAAATGGTAAAGAATCAGCCTGCAATGTGGGAGACCTGGGTTCAGTCCCTGGGTTTGGAAGATCTCCTGGAGGAGGGCATGGCAACACACCCCAGTATGCTTGCCTGGAGAATCCCATGGACAGAGGAGCCTGGTGGGCTACAGTCCATGGGGTCACAAAGAGTCAGACTTGACTGAGTGACTAAGCATAGCACAGCACCAGCACTGTCAGATTCCATAGATTGAGGGTTCAGTGCTATATACCTTAGACCCCCAATACACACATACTTCAGATGCCAGTGGTAAGCCTAGGTCATTACCTGTTCTTCTAAATTTTAGACAAAGGAACAATCAGTTTGCGAGGAATTGACAGGACAAACAAAAAAACTTAGGTTTTTGTGAAGAAGCTATTGAAGAGTTTAATTAGTTAAGAATATATTAAATAGAGTTTTAGCTTGGGGTAGGAAATGAAAGAGGTACAAGCTTTGCTTATACAGGCTTCTAGGCCTTAATTCACTACTTCTGGCATTTTTCTACTTTCAGGAGATAGAAAGGAGAGTCAGAGTGTACCTCTTTCATTGGCCATTTGTTAAGTAACTTTAATTCAAAATAATTAATATGTTACTGAGGCACATTTTAGGGGGACATTTAGGGCTCCCATCATATGCACAAGAATATATAAATTATAATGCCAAGTAAATATGAATAAAGTGTGATATTTCATTGGAATATTATACAACAATCAATATTTTAGGCTATGCTGCTGCTGCTGCTGCGTCACTTCAGTCGTGTCTGACTCTGTGCAACCCCATAGACGGCAGCCCACCAGGCTCCCCCATCCCTGGGATTCTCCTGGCAAGAATACTGGAGTGGGTTGCCATTTCCTTCTCCAATGCATGCATGCTAAGTTGATACAGTCGTGTCCGACCCTGTGCGACCCCATGGACAGCAGCCCACCAGGCTCCTCTGTCCACGGGATTCTCCAGGCAAGAATACTGGAGTGGGTTGCCATTGCCTTCTCCATTTTAAGCTATATGTATATGTAATATATGGAGAAATTTTAACATTACAGTATTGAATAAAAAGCTAAGTCCCAGAAGATTACAAATAGCCTAAGATTGTTTTTATAAACATTAAAATACCTAAACAACATGCTTTTTGGTATATATATATATATATGATAAAATATCATGAGAAAAAAGTTTAAAGATGGCAGTTACCTCAGACAGGAAAGTGCAGAAAAAGAGTATAGGGAAAGTCACAAAGAATGTAATAAACCAAGGATTACCATTAATCCAGTTCTCTTTAGCTGTATTTAAAATGAACAAACAAAATTCAAGGACTGAAAATTAAATGGTAGAGGGAGAGAAGGAATCCTTGGGTTCTTGGCTTGAGCAACTAAGTGAATGATCATGCCATTTACTGAAATGGAAAAACAACATTTCATTTTGAGTTTTTCAGGGAACAAAAGTAATTTTCCCTAAAACCTCTGAGTTCTTAGCTAAGGCCCTGTAATAAAAGATGTCTTAACAAGAGAAAAACAAACAGAAATTTAATAACATGTATACCTGACGTATACATGGAACATACCCAGGAGAAAATGTGTAGCTCCCCAAAGGAGCTTAGAATTCAAGATTAAATACCATCTTAATAGAGAGAAGAGGGGTTATAGGCCTCTTGGGGAGAGTCTGTGATTTTTAGAACCTTTAGAAAAATAGATGTAAGGTGTGATAGTTTGTGACAAAGTTTGTCTAGGTGTGGTGTCAATTTCTAGTATCCTGTGACTGTTGAGGCTTTACTGTTGATGGATCTCATGGAGAGGCAATTTAATACAGTTGAATTCATTTTAGAAGTTCTGTCTTTAGGCAGATAAGGGGAGTTCAGAGAAAGCCTCTCCCTAAAAGTTCTGTTTTTCAGGTACCTACAGCTCATCTAATCAATATACAAAAGTGGCATATTTAGGGATGGCATATTCTATCATTGGACTTCCCTCATGACTGAAACGGTAAAGAATCTGCCTGCAATGTGGGAGACCCAGGTTCAATCCCTGGGTCAGGAAGATCCCTTGGAGGAGGAAATGGTGACCCACTCCAGTATTCTTGCCAGGGACAGAGGAGCTGGTGGGCTACAGTCCGTGTGGTTGCAAAGAGTTCGACAGGACTGAGGCTCACACACACGCACACACACATACACAAACACATTCTATTGCCTTTCAAGTTGAGTGTGAAACATCTATGTATAGAAGTCAGAAACTCACAGTGGGTTCAGGACTCACTTGAACACTGAAGACATGGAGGAGCAGCTGCTACTGCCAAGATCCTTATTACTTTCTTTTTCTTTGCCTGGTCACACAGCTAGACTGCATGTGCCAGCCAGCCTTGCAATTCGATAATAATCACATGACTAAGTTCTAGCCAATGTAGTTTGAGAGGATATGATATGGCTCTTCTAACATATCCTTTTTTTTCCTGAGGCGCCAAGGGTTGTATAGCCATAAAATGGAAAAAACCAATGTCCTGTAATCACTTTAAAGAGCAAAATCACCCACAAATCATGCCTGCCTTGAAGAGTTACATGGTCAAAAAATAAACTTGTATGCTTGAAATAGTTTATATTTTTAGAAACATATAAATTTTATATATCAAATTGTGTGTGTGTTTGTGCATGTGTGCTCAGTTATGTCCAACTCTTTGTAGCCCACCAGGCTTCTTGGCCCATGGAATTTTCCAGGCAAGAATACTGGAGTGGGTTGCCATTTCCTTCTCCAGGAGATCTTCCCGACCCAGGGGTTGAACCCATGTCTCTTGCATCTCCTGCACTGGCAAGCGATGTCTTACCACTAGGCCACCTGGGAAGCCCCAGTAAAATTGCATGTCAATATATTAATACATTGACTTTAATAAGCATTAACATATGTATTAATAAATATTAGTATAAATACCTAAATTTTAGCAAATATTATCTATGTGTCAAAGCAGTTAAATCTATACCACCTAAAATGGGAATTAACATTTTCAAGTGCAGTACTGCTTTAACAAAAACTGATAAAATATGTAGCAATGAAGGACTGATTGGACTCACAGCAGGTAGTTCAGAAATAGATTTTACAGTCTGCAAAGATGGAGGCATGTTAGGTAGAACTGTCACCTTCAATCACTTGGAAAGAAGATCAAAGGCATACTGAGTCTATTGCTCTGAAAGCAGCAGATGGAATGTGTTAAAATACCAGTACTTACTGGTCGTTTCTTGCTGCTTATAAGAAGTCATTACAAGGAGAAGTTTGCAAACAGAAGCTAAAGAATTACAGGACTGAAGAAGCCAATTTCTTATAGATTGCAAAGAACAGGAGACAATTTAAAGAAGCCCTATTAAAACTACTCACTTTAAAAAAAAAAAAAGGAACTCAGCCTTGTGGCAAAGATAAAGATTTTTATATATCTACCCAAGCCTTTTATTTCAGATAGCCTCAAGGTAAGTGCCATTAATTTAGAAGAAAGGGACATGTGTACAAAGAAGAAAAGAAATATGGAGGATGCATCTAGGCAAAAGCTTAGGACATTGTTGCTGCTATCCAGAACTCCCTAGAAGCAAATAGATCAAAAGTCTACTAAGTTTTAAAGAGAATTGCATTGCCAGTGAAAGTACAAGCCTGACCTAAAGATGCCTTTAACCACTCAAGTCATAAAACATCCCAGGGACTCAAAACTTGCACCAGCAGCAAGCAGGCTACAAAAGCTCCATATGGGCACCTCTGTGCGCTTAAGAGATATCCAGGAGAGAAACAGGCAAGGAAGAGCATCCCAGAGGGAGTTCTTCCCAGAGAACAAAAGGAGGATATGATGATTCTAGTCAAGGAACTTTCTTCACTGCCCGGCGTCTTCACTGCCTGTTCCCAAGATCCCATCATGGCAATGGAACAGACTGATAACTGCTTTATAGCTTTCTCTTTTTGAATGTAAGTTTTTATTGTGATTATCCTACCCCTATTCCACTAATGCATATTGGGTGTGTCTAGAGGTTGGTAACCATGAGTGATTTTATATCCCAGGGTGTTACTGAACCAGTTTCATTCGCCTGATGCACAGCAAACCAAACACTGAAATGCTGAGGTTTGTGGCAGAGCGTTTATTCACAAGGCAGTCAAATGAGGAGACAGGAAATCAAGCCTCAGATCCGACTGCCTGAAGGCAAGGGGTTGGGAAAATTTCTTGGATAAAGAAGCAGGATGGTCTTAAGCATGGGGAAGGGTGACGGGAGGTAGAGAAAAGGTGAGGTAATTGGTGTTTTTATGCAGGTGTACCTGAGCTACATGCCTCTTCATGGCATGCGTGTTCAAAAATGGAGGCGTTTTGTATTATCTGTGGATGGAGTTTTTGGCTCTGTGACATCAAAAGGCTATTCATCATCGTGCAGGCCTAGTTTTAGTGTCAGTAGTCCAAACCAGTCTTAGCTGACTTAAACTGGACAAGAGCTGACTCCAGGTTCCTGAAAAAATAATTTAAGCCCCCATTACTATAGCTACCCATATGTTGAAGGCAATGTCTATGGGGTGGTTAAGAAGTCTTGCAATAGGCTACCTAGGCTACCTGTGCCTTGGAGGGTAAGCAATTAAATAAAGAGAAAAAAGAAAAGAAACAAAATGACTAAGGTGCATATAATCAGTGAAGGCAGTTTACAAGCTAAGGAGTTTTTTACAATCAGTTTCCTAATCTGTTGTTCTGTAAGACAGGGTCAAGAAATTCTGCTGGTAACCAGCTGTTAACCATATGGGGTGCAGTTTCAAAGGGGACATTTTGCAACATCTGGAGACATTTTTTTGGAGTCACAACTGGTGAGGTTGGGGGTTGCCACTGGCATCAGTGGGTAGAGGCCAAGTATGGTGCTAAACTTGGATGGCATCACTGACTCAGTGGACATGAGTTTGAGCAAACTCTTAAGATGATGAAGGAGAGGGAAGCCTGGTATCTTGCAATCCATGGGGATGCAAAGAGTCAGACATGACTGAGCAACTGAACAGCAACAAAATAGTGCTAAACATTACCCCGGGCATCTGCTACATGAAGAACACCCAAACCATCTGCCTTCATGAATTTTACCTTTTGGATTTAGGTGAGGTTATATGGCTAGTTTCTACCCAGTGGAGCAGAAGTGACTTGTTTTGTGGCTGGTGATTTCAAGTGAGTAGGTGGGTCTCCTGCTACACTGGCTGTATAGACATAACTCCTAATGATGATGGAGCCACAGAATGAAAAGGACCTGGGTGTTTCATTCACCACCAACTGACCAGAACATCACCTTTGAATGAGCATTGATATATTCTGTGTCTGTTTACTATGGTAACCCTGCCTGTCTTTATTAAGATAGTGCTTTAGAGACTATACTTTAAAGAAAATAATTTGTGAATATATAAAACATCATTCCTGGGTGTTCATTGGAAGGACTGATGCTGAAGCTGAAACTCCAATACTCTGGCCACCTCATGTGAAGAGTTGACTCATTGGAAAAGACCCTGATGCTGGGAGGGATTGGGAGCAGAAGGAGAAGGGGATGACAGAGGATGAGATGGCTGGATGGCATCACCGACTCGATGGACATGAGTTTGAGTAAACTCCGGGAGTTGGAGATGGACAGGGAGGCCTGGCGTGCTACAATTCGTGGGGTCACAAAGAATCAGACACGACTGAGCGCCTGAACTGAACTGAACTGAAAACATCATTAGCCACTCATTAGCCACTTTTTCTCTCTTTCTTTGTGTGTCTTGTATTCAAATAAATATCTAATGTACACAGAATTGTATAAAGTCTATCTCCATGTGCAAGAAGAAAAGAGCATTGCCCGACTTTAAGGGACCCACAGTCTGTTGGGGAAATTAGATACTTAAAATAATAGCTGACATTACAAGATAGAGAGTTCAGGAAGTACCTGCTTTTGAATGCCGTTGGTTTGTCCCCGTAGCTTCCACATGCAATGGTAGTTATAAATGTAAATGCCAGCCATAACTTTGACATATTAAACATAACCATTTTCTCCCTCATTCCACATTTGTGAAAGAAGGGGAAATTCCATGAAACAATAAAGAAGAGAAAATCAGAGAGGAGAGAATCTGCTGCTTCCTTGGGGAGGACCTATTCAAAGGCAATCTCTTTTGAGAGATCTGCATTCTCACCTAAAACGATGGGGACAGGAAGCCATGATGGGTACTCACTAAAGAACCGTCATGGGCTGAAGCTCTGAAGAGGCAATATTTTCAAAGTCTGAGAATATGAGTTTCTCAGAGTAAGGAGGATACAGTTAGGAAGAAACATGAAACATTGCTACCCAGCCAATAATTAATGAAACAACAACAACAACAAAACAAATGGAAGCAGAAAACTGGTATTATTAATATTTTGCAGTTTTTAACAAGTCCCATGTACTAGGCACTTAAGGCAAGCTAGGCGCTCTGTTCAGTGGTTTTAAACATCTTTTTTTTTTTTTAGTTTTTTTCCATTTATTTTTATTAGTTGGAGGCTAATTACTTTACAGTATTGTAGTGGTTTTTGTCATACATTGACATGAATCAGCCATGGATTTACATGTATTCCCCATCCCAATCCCCCTTCCCACCTCCCTCTCTACCAGATCCCTCTGGGTCAGCCCAGTGCACCAGGCCCAAGCACTTGTCTTATGCATCCAACCTGGGCTGGTGATCTGTTTCACCATAGATAATATACATGTTTCGATGCTGTTCTCTTGAAACATCCCACCCTCGCCTTCTTCCACAGAGTCCAAAAGTCTGTTCTGTACATCTGTGTCTCTTTTTCTGTTTTGCATATAGGGTTATCATTACCATCTTTCTAAATTCCATATATATGTGTTAGTATACTGTATTGGTCTTTATCTTTCTGGCTTACTTCACTCTGTATAATGGGCTCCAGTTTCAAACACCTTGTTTAAACCCCAATAACCCTGGTGGCTCAGACAGTAAAGAATCTGCCTACAATGCAGGAGACCTGGGTTTGACCCCTGGATCAGGAATATCCCCTGGAGAAGGAAATTGCTACCCACTCCACTATTCTTGCCAGAAGAATCCCATGGACAGAGGAGCCTGGCAGGCTATAGTCTATGGGGTTACAAAGAGTCGGACATGACTGAATGACCATCATCATTATTATCTGTGGCTTCCCAGGTGGATCTAGTGGTAAAGATCCCACCTGCCAATGCAGGAGATGTAAAAGATGCGAGGTGCGATCCCAGGGTCAGGAACATTCCCTGGAGGAGACCACGGCAACCCAGGTGCGATCCCAGGGTCAGGAAGACTCCCTGGAGGAGACCACGGCAACCCACTCCAATATTCTTGCCTGGGAAACCCCATGAACGGAGAAGCCTAGTGAGTTACAGTCCATGGGGTCAAAAAGAGTCAGACACAACTGAAGTAACTTAGCATGCATGCACCATTATTATCTCATATTCATTTCACAAAATGAGAAAACTGAAGATCAGGAAAGAAAAATGTTATGTCCAAAGTCATTCACCCAACATAAGATATTGCTGGAAGTCAAAGAGACCTCTTTGAATCTAGAAATATTGTTTAAATTAATCTTTATGAAACAGTTTCTTTACAATGTGTTAGTTTCTGCTACACAGCTAAGTGAATCAGCTATGTGTATGCCTGTGTACCCTCTTTTTTAGATTTCCTTCCCATTTAGGTCACCCCAGAGCACTAAGTAGTGTCTAGAGACATGCTGACCATGTGGTCAAGCTCTGGTGATTTGAAACTTGTCTTCAAGTAGAGGTCAGTTAGCAGAAAGTGCAGCATCGTGGAGGGACTACAGTGGTTGATATGAATTGACCAGCACCTGTCCCTGTTGGCTATTACCGCATAACAAAATACCACGTAGTGATTTAAAAATATTTTATTAATTTTTGTTTTGCTCAGACTCTTGTGGGAAGGATATTAGAAAAGGCTCAGATGGGCAGTTTGAACCATGCAGCATCAGCTGGTGGCCAGGACTGGAGGAACCACAGCCAGGGTCTCTTCATCTACACACCCGGTACCTTGGTGCTTCTCTCTCTTTTTCACCACACTGCATTTCCACACTAGCCTGGAGCATCAGGGTAGACACAAATCTTACAAGATTGCTGGCTTCCATGAAGGAGACGTATGAAGCTGCCAGGACAGCTAAGGGCTATGCTCAAGAAATAAGCACAGAATCACTTCCACCATATCTATTCATCAAAGTAATACAGAAGATGCCTAGATTTAAGTTGGTGGGGGAATAAACTCCACCTCTTGGTCCAGGACTGGCCAGGTCGCACAGCAGGGGAGCACAAGCAATGGGAGATAATGTGGCCACCATCTTTGTCAAAGACAACCTGCCCTACAGGCAGACAGTCTTAAGAGGCAGTGTTGCAGGACACACAGGAAACGGTACAGGAAGATTATCAGACTAAAAATAAAGCTTTTCCAACCAAAGACACCTTCCATCCAGCAGCACCAAGACAATGCCGTAACAACTAAACACAGAGGAAGACATAGAATAAGGATAGTTTTTAAAAAGTAGAAGTGGTTCTTAAAGATTAGAAGATATGTGTTTCCAAAAGTAGGCTTGAGTGAAGCCATTTGAATGCACTGATTGTTTATATTAGCACCCACATACCAAACCCTGTTTTAGGTGCTGGGGATACAAAGATTATAAAACAATTTCTGACTTCAAGAAGTTCAGTCTTAAGGAAGCAACATGAGCCCTTTTAATCAATATCTTCTGTCACCACCTAGTCAAGGCTGAAATTGTGAAAACAGAAAGAGGAAGCAAAAAAGAATCAGGACAAAGAGAAACTTGCTTCACAAAATCAAAATTAGGGGAAGAAGAGGATGCTGATTCTTTGCTGGATTGAGGTCACATATTAAGTCATCTCAATTAAATATAAGCATACACATTTTTGCCAAATCAGGAATGGGCAATATATGGTGCTTACTCTTCCTGTCCCTAGTACATCAGAGCAACATGTCCTCCTGAGGTCACAGGTGGCTTTAATGTCTTTTTAATACTGCATTCCAGGCAGCCACTGCCAGTCTGTCAGGTTACCAAGAGGTGACCTGCTCACCATCATGTTGGAGTGAAGGAGTCTCATTTAATATTTTTGAGTCTACCCTTCTGAGTTGACAACTGAACACATCTTAAGACAAGCTGTCATTCTGTTAGCGTGTTATCCTCGTGGTAAATCACCTGGGGATTTTTGATAAATTTGATTATCCAGATGCACCACACACAAATTAAATACAAATCTCTAGGAATAATCATATATATATATATATATATATATGTATATATATATGGTTAACTTACATATGTGCATGCATGTAAATCGCTACAGTCGTGTCCAACTCTGCGACCCTAAGGGTTATAGCCCTCCAGGCTCCACTGCCCATGGGATTCTCCATGCCAGAACACTGGAGTCGGTTGTCATGCTCTCCTCCAGGGGATCTTCCCAACCCAGGATCTAACTCATGTCTTCTGCATCTCCTGCATTGCAGGTAGATTCTTTACCCAATGGGCTACCTGGGAAGCCCAATATACATACATACATATATATATATATATATATATATATATATATATGTATAAAGTTCTGGAGATGACAATATGCAGCCAAGGTTGTGATCCGTTGTGCCTAAACAAGAAATGCTTCTTTGAATTTCTGGTACAAAGACACTATTCATACAGCAGGCTCTCAAAGGAAGATATTTACTGATTAAGGCATTGTCAGATGACTGGTTTGTATTCCCAGTAGGTTTAAACTTCCACCTGATATCCAGATTTAGTATATTTCATACTTATTTCCATGTTTATATGCTGATAAAACCTCTAAATTAATCAATACATCACTATCACAGTTTGTTGTTCTTAATCTTGTTGATTTTTCATTTTACATTAAGCAAACAAGGGCAGCAAGGAGTTTTTAAATATAATAATAATGGAGAAAGGAGTATATGGTTGTTTTGTTTCTCCTCTGGCATACTTGAAATATTGACATTATTGGAAAAAGTTGCCAAAACAAAAAAACACCAGAGGTAATAAAAAAATGCCCCCATTAGAAAGGAGTTTATCACATCAAAATTAATGATTTTCAGCCAGTAACAATGCCAGTCTTTGGTTGTCAAGTTAACTCAATTTCAATTTAACTGAGCCACTCTATCATCCAAATCAGAGTAACAGACAGAGATGAATTAGGCGATTTCAGAGGCTGCATATACTATGTGCCCAGGATAAGAATTATTCCTGGGGAATGCTTTTATTTCTTCATATTTTCTCTCTCATGCTTCTCTATTCCCTCTCTCTTTCTCTCTGTCATTCTTCTTTAAGAATTGTCTTTCTTAATTGCAGTGATGTTGATGTCATCAAATTTCTTTTATTCAGTAGCTGTGATACTAATTTTCTTTGTCTCCCTTTGAAAAAGTAGAGTGATACCATACTTTCAAGGGAACTATTATGTGGTCTCTGTCCCATCTAATGTGATCATCTTTTCTTCTGCATTGTTAAGTCTATGGCTATTTTAACAGCTATAGTATCTCTATTTAATTCTCCATGACATTACAAGCTTTAAGTTGGTTTGCAAAAATGGTTCCACGGCTTCCTTTTGTGTGTGTAAGAGAGTAAAATAGGACTGAAGGTCTCACACAAAGCTCAAATTGGCATTAATTGAGACATTGACTCAGCAGTCATTTCCTGAAAGCATAAACATCAAGGTAACCTCTCAGGCCAAAGGGATACAAAGATGGATGTGACATGACTTCTATACTCAAGAGTAAGTCTAACAGCATTCACTCTGATAAGGGCCATAAAGTCAAAGGATAGCAAGACTGACTAGTTGTTGAAGACTCACTTCTTCCCACTGCCTAGTTAGTTACATCCAAGTCTGCTGTGAGGCCGTTTCCTTCACCATTGTGTACACATGCAGTCATGTCTTTTCTCCACAACCATACAGTAAGCATCTTTCAGAACAGTCTAGTTTCTTCCTGTAATTTTAATAGATTTTGGAGTCTTCATGTGGCTCACCATACAGAATTGTATTTGAGAAAATTTTAGTAGTGTAAGAGCAAAAGATATGTGCAATGTCAGAAACCTAACTTCAAACCCTGGGTTGGGAAGAATCCCTAGAGAAGGAAATCAGTCCACTCCAGTATTCTTGCCTGGGAAATCCCATGGAGAGAGGAGCCTGGTGAGTTACAGTCCATGGGTCACAAAGACCCAGACATGACTTAGTGACTGAACAACAACAACAAGATGATAAAGTTGGTCCCAAGATTATGTAAGGAACTGAATATTTATTTCAAAGTATTAGAAAATCAATGTTAGACTGCAGTCACTAGGAAAACCAGTTAGTGACCTGCTGCTGCTGCTGCTAAGTCGCTTCAGTCGTGTCCGACTCTGTGCGACCCCATAGACAGCAGCCCACCAGACTCCGCTGTCCCTGGGATTCTCCAGGCAAGAATACTGAAGTGGGTTGCCATTTCCTTCTCCAATGCATGCATGCATGCTAAGTTGCCTCATTCGTGTCGGACTCTGTGCAACCCTGTGGACAGCAGCCCACCAGGTTCCTCCATCCACAGGATTCTCCAGGCAAGAATACTGGAGTGGGTTGCCATTTCCTTCTCCGAGTTAGTTCCCTACAGAATAATAAAGCTATAACCTTTGGGGTCATCTTGTCTACCATAGATAAATCTACAATTCAATAGGTAAGTTCATAGTATTTGCATGTAATTAATTTCAATAAGTAACAAATTCAAACACTGATATGTTTTCCTAGAGAATGAGATAATTCTTGGGTGGGCCTATTACATAATGAAGCAGCATAACTTTCAGTGGACATGTTATATACATTTTTGCCTTATTCCAAGTTTTGAAAACTTTTTGTTAACAAACACAAAGTCTAGTTACTGTGGTAGTTAGGTTATAAATATGTTGAAGTAGAAACCCTATCTTCTATGTTTTGAGTGTTCCTTAATGTATATATGCATTAACATTAAATAAATATCTAATAAGGACTTCCCAGGCAGTGCTAGTGGTAAAGAACACAACTGCCTATCCAGGAGATATTAAAAGATGCAGGTTCAATCCCTGGGTCAGGAAGATCCCTTGGAGGAGGGCATGGCAATCCACTCCAGTATTCTTTCCTGGAGACTTCTATGGACAGTCTGGTGGATCTGGCTACAGTCCATAGGATCGCAAAGAGTCAGAAATGACTGAAGCAACTTAACACATACACACACACACACATACGCAAATATTTAACAATGGCTTTCCTTGCTAGTCATTGAGCATAGGAGATGATATAGGACAAGTCTTTTCTCTGGAAATGTTCACACATCAGTGAACATACTCAATATATTCTTGTTGATTGTTGAAAAAGATGCACACTATATTTATCAAAATATTTAAGAGATTAGATTCTGGCTGCCTGAATCAGAATCCGTATGGCTCTGTGATCTTGGCAAGTCTCTTACTCCTTTGAGCTTCAGTTGCTTCAATTGTTTAAGAAAGACAAAAATAATAATATACTCACAAGATATATATGATTATTTAATGAGTTACTACTTTAAAAAGAGCCTAGCACACAGTAAGTGTACAATAAATTTTAGCTAGCTTTATTATTACTACAATACACTATTGCAAACTGCTTAATGGGATTTCAAAGATGAAACATGGACCTAAGATTATTGTATTAAATGAAGGAAGTCCGACAAAGAAAGGCAAACATTGTATGATATTGTTTATATGTAGAATCTAAGAAACAGAACAAAGGAACAAATCAGAAAAAGACTTACAGACACAGAAAACAAACTTATGTTTACCAAATTGGGAAGGGGGGTGATAAACAGGGAATAGGAAATTAACAAATGTAAATAATACTATATATAAAATAAGCAACAAGAAATTACTCTATAGCACAGGGAACTGCATTCAATATCTTGTAATAACCTATAGTGGAATAGAATAAAAAAAAGAATATAGACGTGTACAGATATATGTATGGGCGTCCCTGGTGGCTCAGATGATAAAGAATCCACCTGCAATGCAGGAGATGTGGGTTCAATCCCTGGGTTGGGAAGATTTCCTTGGAGAAGGGAATGGTTCCCTCACTCCAGTATTCTTGCATGGAAAATTCCAGAGACAGAGGAGCCTGGTGGGCTACGGTCCATGGGGTCTCAAAGAGTCAGATATGACTGAGTCACTAATAGTTTCACTTTTCTTTTTCATATATATGCATAACAATTACTTTGCTGTAGTTGTGCACCTGAAACTAACAAAATGTTGTAAATTCACTACATTTCAATTTAACAAAAAGATGGAACTTGCCCAATCCTAAAATCTTGACAAGAAACCAACACAATGTCTAGTCAATGGAAAATACTCAGTAAAATTTAGTGAGTGGATGAATAAATGAATGAATATTGAATTTATTGTAAAGTCTACAGACAAAGTCTTGAGAGTCCATTGGACTGCAAGGAGATTCAATCAGTCCATCCTAAAGGAAATCAGTCCTGAATATTCATTGGAAGGACTGATGCTGAAGCTGAAACTCCAACACTTGGCCACCTGATGTGAAGAGCTGACTCATTTGAAAAGACCCTGATGCTGGGAAAGATTGAGGGCAGGAGGAGAAGGGGACGACAGAGGATGAGATGGTTGGATGGCATCACCAACTCAATGGACATGAGTTTGGGTGGACTCCAGGAGTTGGTGATAGACAGGGAGGCCTGGCATGCTGCGGTTCATGGAGTAGCAAAGAGTTGGACACAACTGAGCGACTGAACTGAACTGAACTGAACAAAGTGACCCATTTCTCCTTACTTGCATATGACAACAGTTTTCCAATGTAGATAGTATGTAATAGTTAAAACTTTACCATGACTTTTCTAAATTTCTTCAGCCATAACTTCAGTAGGTTAGTTTAACACAACTAGCATACCCATAAGACCTAGCATCCTATGACTTGCAAAAAATTACTGAAAATTGAGTTCCAAACAAATTACTGAGCTGAGACTTAATTATAAGAAGTAGAGATACCGAGTAAAATTGTTCCCTAAACATTATTTACTTCTTAGGCCATTGTTTATAACCTTATCCTTCTTCCAATTATCAGCAGAAACCACATTCTCTCAAATAATCCATTTGGCTTTCAAACTACAGAAGCTTGAGTCTGCAGAGCTTATGTTGCTCTAAATGGGGGTGTGTTCTATTGTAAATACATCCTAAAGAATTGAAAACATTCTTTGATTCCAGGTCTTTTTTCTCCCTCCTAGGTTTGTCAAACCACTGAATTGTCAGTGGTGATGCTAAGGCTGAACACACCCAATGAAATTACCACTGCTTTTAAGTCAGAAGACACTAAGACTTGATTTGCAGGAAGGACAGTTCAAATCTTTGGCATTTAGGATTTTTCCCATTACATCTACACAGAAGTGCCTGAATCCAAGTTTCTGATCGGAACGCTATAATGGGAAAGAGATTATATTTATTTCTAGCAACTCCTACGTAGATGATACCCTTTCTTATTGCCCCTAGAAGATCTTAACACCTCCATTATTGTGTATATTACACTAATTTTGTGATTATTAACTTACATGTTTGTTTCTTTTATGAGACAGTGAGATTCTGCAGTATAAAATCCTCCTTGTTTTTGTAACTACAAATGTTAAAGTGGTGCCCAGCACACATTATGCATTTAATAAATGTTTCCTATGCATACATAACTTCATTTCCCCATTTTCTCTAATTCATATCCTCTAAGACCCCCAGCAGTAATCTTATCTTTGCCCTGTAAACTCAGGTCTGATCTACCCACCTCCAGATTGGCCCAAGGCTACTTTTCATGTCAATCCATCTTTATTTATTTATTTTTTAATTGGCAGAACATTGCTTTACAATATTGTGCTGGTTTCTGCCCTACAACAATGCAAATCAATCATATATATATCCCCTCTCTGTTGAGCCTCCCTCCCCTCTCCCATCCCACCCCTGTAGGTCAGCATGGAGCACCAAGCTGGACTCCCTGTGTTATATGCAGCTTCCCACTAGTTACCTATTTTACACATGATAGTATATATATGTGTGTCAATGTTACTTTCTCAATTCATCCCACTCTTTCTTTTCCCTGTTGTCTTTTTCATGCCTCAGTTTGGAAAGGTTTCTTTCCCTTGTGACTTATTTGAAACCTTTTTACTCTTTTAACATTGGTTTAAGCTTCGCTCCACCTGAGGCAGTTGGTCCTTCCTCTTATCTCCCTAAGTGCTTACAGTGATGCCACACTCGAGTCCCACCATGAGCGGCCTCTGCTGCCTTTAATTGCTCCACGTGTGCTGATGGTATGCCTGGTCATGATGTCTTCTTTATACAGAATAAGAGATCAAAAAAACTTTTTTTCAAATTGAGTTTGCTCATGTCTCATAAACTAATCTCTTCCAGTGATGGCAATTGAAAGTGCTTTCTGTAAAATTGAAACTTTAAGCATACGTATGCCTAGAATATTTGATCATGGCAATAAAGCCAGTAATAGATTCCTTTAGTAACCAATTCAAAAATTTTAACTCACAGCTCAATTATAAAACAAAACTAAGAATACTGCTGTTTTAAAATATCTGTTCCTCCACCCCTTTCCTCCTACCCAGGGTTATCTCGTTGCTAAGGTGTACTTAATACAAAAAGTTAGTCTGTTTCTTTTTCTTTATTTTTCAACTTTTTAAAATTTAGAAGAATAGAACACTGTTTAGACGCTATTTAAAAGACATAAATCACATTGCTATGCTTTTCAAAGAAAGAGAAAATTGATTGATAGATCCCTTGTCTCCTCTGAAATCTTCCTTATCTCCTGTCTAATTCATTTATGTAATCACCACCTTCCTTTTCTTCCTGACTTTCCCCTCTCTCTCTTCTGGCCCCCTCTCTACAAAGTTTGAGATATATAATTGTTTTCAAAAGTCTTACCTTCCTTGGAGCAAACCTAACCCCAATGAGAGATTTTTGACTCACAGAGGCTTAATATATGTAAATAAAAAAATAAGAGTAAGAGAAAAGTAAAAAAGACTAACCTACTTGGAACAACAGTTCACCGATGACTTCCTGCATGTATTTTTAGACCCCACAATTGATATGAGACTCACTACACATCAGAAACTAAAGGAGAGCATATAACTTCATTCCATTAGCAATGTAAGAGGTCTTCAAGCCATAGGTATAAAACAACAGACATATTTCAGTAATATGCATGTCTGGACCACAGTATATACCACTTGTGGCCCCTCTGCAATGGAAATGGAAATGTAAAACCATTAATAATTTACTATTTTCAAATAAAGTTAAAAATGAGCCTTGTCACAGTTAAATATCAACTCATGAATGCATGATCATGCCTAGATGAGAATAAACACTTCCGGGGCAGACTGTTGCTGGTTGCTGCTACCAGCTGCTGCTGGTTATGTTATCACATAAAGTTCTGATGATGTTAATACCTGATTTGATTTACACAGTGCCTCTCTTTCAGAAAGCTCAAGGGCACATACACTTTGGTATATCTCATGAAACCTTACCATGTCTGCATTGGAAAATTTCACAATACCTCAGTTGTAAAACACTGATCTCTAATTTAGAGATGAATATCTTCTCTTAGAGACTTACAAGTTGGCAAATAAATGGCCAGAACTACAGATCAGTAGAGGTGGAAAAAAATAACTCATCATATTATTAATGTTGAGATTTACATTTTAATGTTATAAACCTATTATTAAATTTTGTGTATACAATTTATTTTAATACATTTGTCTTTTAAATTTTACATTAAAATTAAAAGTGATTTACAAACCAGTATTACTGTTTTTCATATTTGTCTGTATTTTATACTATTATATGCTTTCATGTTGCTGTTTAATACTGTTTGTTTCAACCTGAAGAACTCACTTTATATACATTTAAGAATAAGAAAACTCTAAAATAAACAACCTATCTTTAAACCTCAAGGAACTAGAAAAAGAAGAAGAAACCAAGTGCAAAGTTAGTGGAGGAAGGAAATAAAAATCACAGAAGCCATAAATGAAATAGACTATAAAAGCAATATAAAAAAAAATCACTGAAATAAAGAGTTGGCTTTTTGAAGAGACCAAAAAAATTGACAAACCTTTAGTTATACTAACTAAAAAAGAAAGAGTTGGAAGACCAAATAAATACAATTTTATGAAGAAGAAGGAAACTTTACAACTGATGTGACAGAAATAAAAGGATACGAAAGGGCTACCATTAACAATTACATGCCAACAAATTAGATAACCTAGAAAAAAAAGTGGACAAATACCTAGTAATATACAACTTACCTGGACTGAATCATGAAGAAATGGAAAATTGAACATATCAATAACAAAGAAGAACTTTGAATCAGGAATCAAAAGCCTCCCAACAACAACAACAACAATGGCAACCACCACCTCAGGATCAGAAGGTTCCACTAAGCCTGTTTGGTGAATTCTACCAAACATTTAAAGAAGAATTAGAAACAATCCTTACTAGAGTCAAACTCATTTTACTAGGTCAGCATTACCTACCCCCATAGCAAAGCCAATAAGGACACTCTAAGAAAATAAAAGTAAGACCATTACAGACCAATATCCTTGATGAACATAAATGCAGCCAATCTCAAACAAAATACTAGCTAAACCAAATTCAACAGAACATTAAAAGAATCATACACCATGATCAAGTAGGATTTATTTCTAGGAGGCAAGAATTGTTCGACGTATGCAAATTGGCAAATACTATCTATCATATTAACATAATGAAGAATAAAAATCATATGATTATCTCAATAGAGGCAAAAAATAGCATTTGACTAACTCACACCTTTATAATAGAAACACTCAACAAAGGAAACATAGATGGAATTTAACTCAACATAATAAAGGCCTTATAAAACAAGTCCACAATTAGCATTACACTCAATGATAACATGCTGAAGACTTTTCCTCAGAGATCTGGATCGAACCATGGATGCCCACTGTTGCAGCTTCTATTCAATATAGGCAGTGGAATTCCTAACCAGAGTAATTAGGCAAGATCAAGAAATGAAAGACAGGCAAATCAGAAGTAAAGAAATAAAATTATCTCTGTTTGCAGATAACACACTTTTAATGCATGGAAAACTCAAAATGTTACACATACACACCTGTTAGAACTAACAAACAAATTCAGTAAAGTTGCAGGATACAAGATCAACATACAAACATCAGTTTTATGTCTACACAATGACAAAAACTACCCAAGAAGGAAATGAAGAAAACAATTCTATTTATCATAGTCTCAAAAAGAATGAAATACCCAGGAATAAATGTAAATAAGGTGTTAAAAGGTCTGTATGCTGAAAACTATAAAACATTGATAAAAGAAATTAAAGAAACTTGAATAAATGAGAATACATCTGACATTCATGGACTGGAATTATTATTGTTATTAAAAAGCCCATGCTACCTTAAGTGATCTAAAGATTCAATACTATCCTAAATCAAAATCCCAATGGCATTATTCTGAGGCAAAGAGAAAACGAATCCAAAATTTCATGTGGTATCACAAAAGACCACAAATAGACAAAGTAAGTCTTGAGAAACAAAAGCAGAACTAGGGCCATCACACTTCTTTCATTTCAAACTATGTAACAAAGCTACAGGAAAAGGTCAGTTTTCATTCCAATCCCAAAGAAAGGCAATGGCAAAGAATGTTAAAACTACTACACAATTGCACTCATCTCACATGCTAGCAAAGTAATGCTTAAAATTCTCCAAGCCAGGCTTCAACAGAACATAAACCGAGAACTTCCAGATGTTCAAGCTGGATTTAGAAAAGGCAGAGGAACCAGAGATCAAATTGCCAACATCCATTGGATCATAGAAAAAGCAAGAGAATTCCAGAAAAAAACATCTGCATCATTGACTATGCTAAAACCTTTGACTGTGTGGATCACAACAAACTGTGGAAAATTCTTCAAGAGATGGGAATACAAGACCACCTTACCTGCCTCCTGAGAAACCTATATACAGGTCAAGAAACAACAGTTATAACCAGACATGGAACAACAGACTGGTTCCAAATTGGCAAAGGAGTACGTCAAGGCTATATATTGTCACCTTGCTTATTTAACTTCTATGCAGTGTACATCATACAAAATGCTGGACAGGATGAAGCACAAACTAGAATCAGGATTGCCATGAGAAATAGCAATAACCTCAGATATGCAGATGACATCATCCTTATGGCAAAAAGCAAAGACAAACTAGATTCTCTTGATGAAAGAAGAGAGTGAAAAAGCTGGCTTAAAACTCAACATTAAAAAAACAAAGATCATGTCATCCAGTCCCATAATTTCATGGCAAATCGATGGGGAAATAATGGAAACAGTGACAGACTTTATTTTCTTGGGCTCCAAGATCACTGCAGATGTTGACTCCAACCTTAAAATTAAAAGATGCTTGCTCCTAAGTCAGTCACAGAAGGCCAAATATTGCATGGTTCCACTTCGGTATCCAAAATAGGCAAACTCATAGAAGAAAGGGGGAAGGAAGTGGCAACCCACTCCAGTGTTCTTACTTGGAGAATCCTGTGGACAGAGGAGCCCGGTGGGCTGCCGTCTATTGGGTCACACAGAGTTGGACATGACTAAAGCAACTTAGCAGCAGCAGTAGCATAGAAGGAAGAATAGATTGGCATTTGCCAGAAGCTGTGAGAAAAGGAAAATGAGATGTTGTTGTTCAACATGTATAAAGTCTCAGTTATGCAAGAATGAGTAAGTCCTAGAAATTGGTTGTACAACATCCTGCCTATAGTTGAAAATATAGCAGTGAGCACTTAAACATTTGTTAGCAAAGTAGATCTCATGTCAAGTGTTAATACATACACACCCATATATACACACAACCAAAAACAAAGAGACACAAGGAAAATTTTGGAGGTAATAATTTTGTGGGTATAGGCATTTGTCCAAACACATCAAATTATATACATTAAATATATGTAGCTTTTTGTTTTAAAAGCAGTTTTATAAATAATGAAAATAATAAGCTTTATAAACAGAGGGCCTCACAGATTATGTCACTGGTTCTGTTGGAATTGTGTTCCTTTCCTCACACTCTAGCTGAATGGCCAAAATACTTCATAAGTTTCAACTTCATCTCCTCATGTGTAAAGTGGTCATGGTGACAGTTCACTCTATTTCCAGGAAGAGTCAGTGAGATAATGTATGCAAAGCACTTACCCATGTGCCTGAGAAGTATTAAGCATGCAGTGAAGCCTGGCCTTTGTCGTTATTTCTGGTTATGCAGGGTGCTGAAACACAGGAGACTGCCACTAGCTATCCTGAGTGTTAGGCGGGCAGATTACATCTATACTTACAGCTGCATAGTTCCCTAGTCAAAGAATTTGGGCAGCAGTATACAGAATATATGATCTAGGCCATAAGGCAAATACCTCTTGCTCAATGAAATCTTCCCTCACAGCCCTCTGGATGCTTGAAAAAATTCCCTAAGCCTTCTTCCTCTGCTTCCCAGTAGCACCGGTACCCACACTTCGAACCAGGCAAATCCTCAACTATCGGTGCTTCTCTGGTTTATCACCTCTTCTGTCACCTCTAAAAAGCACCACAGATGTATCTCTATCTTTGAACTTAGAATGTGCTGTGCTCTGGTTTAGAGGTGAGGCGAGATACTTCCTCTCCAAAGGCTTATTTTTTAAAACTTAGGTTTCTAGTTTTAATTGGAAGATAAATTTGCACCGTTTGAAAATTTCCAGATGCCTTTATTATATATGGCCTGTCTTGGTCTTCACCTTGGGCTCACTCATTTTCAAAGTCAAAGGCAGCAGATGGATGATCCCAGCACTGGTGTCTTCACTTCCTTTCCCAAATCCCCCAGACTATATGTTTTGCTTTTCCTTGTATAGACTGGAGCTCGTGAGACTGCTGCCTAGAAATACAGGGGTGGCTCTAAAGTATTTAAAACATAACAAGAAAATTCCAGTCTTTGATGTGAGAAAAGATTGCCCAGAAGGCAAAATGAAAGAATAGTGGGAATATTGAAAAGAGACAGGCTGCAAGTTAGGGGAGAAGTACCAAAATAAAAAATAAAATGATGCAAGATATTATTATTTCAGCTTTGACCTAGCTTCATATGACAACTCTCGAAAAAGAATACTAATGTAAGACAGTGGAAGTAGTTGAAGAACTTCAAATGTTTTCTATTTCTTTGTGGAATGGTTGCAAAAGGAAAATTACTTTTGATTATATAGCTCTGTCAGAATCTACTTTCTTATTTGGGGGTTGATACTTATATCACATTCAAAGTCTGGCAGCATGAGGATTTCTGACGCTGGCACAAAAGAATAGAGGTGTTTAGATATAATCTCCTAAAACAACAGAGAATTTTGTCAGATACAAGCACCCTGACTACATAATGGGCTCTATACTGGAATATGCGGTTGGGGGGTCCTTAGAAGGAAAATGTATTACTATTACAGGTCAAAGTAAAATTGAATTACTGTGCTATGAGCGAACCAAGTCTTCCTCTTACCCTTCCTCTTAACATCGTATTTCTTGACTCTGTGACAGTTTAAAGACAAAAGTGATTTGTTTTGATTCCATAAGCTTATTTCAAAAGTTGTGTCCAACCATTTAAAGCCCAACTCATGAATACTAAGTATGCAGAAAATAGTTTAAATGCTATTGTGACCTTACTCTGTTAATAATGAGGATTGAAGAGTATAATTTAGAACACTTCCTACAGTATCACTTAACCTTTGAGTCTTTCTAATGTCCAGGTCTGATCAGTCTCTACTGGGCTGCATGCCCATTAAACATCCACTCCCTACACCCTGTAAGGCCTGGTTCTCAGCTTGGATTAGAACAGGAACTACGCTACTGACTCTGACTCAACAGTAGTCTCTAGCTCACCCAGCAGTCTTGGGACTTGTCCACCTTCCTAATTACATGAACCAATTTCTTATAATAAATCTCTTTCTGTAGATGCACATCCTGTTGGCTCTGTTTCTCTGAAGAATCCTAAGTACCCCCTCTTTCGGGTAATAATGGAACAGGTTGTCTATAGGAGCACAGTTCCTAACACCCTGACTTGGAACTGTGTGGGGCAAGAACTTGAACATTTTTTGGTAAAATAACTTGTTAATTCTTTACTTCAGGTTTAAAAAGAAAAAGGTTTTTACTTTTGTTTTTTCTTGAAAAAAAAAAAAAAAACAACAACTAAACAGAACTATCAAAGTTCTATGCTCTATATGAAAAGGAGTATCACGTTACTCCGTGGTCATCTTTTGAGCACAAAACCAGCCTTTTGTGAATTATTAGAAGGACGGATGTAGCCACCAGCAGATTGTATCCCAGTGAGTAAGGGGGACTACACAATATTTTTTTTTCTGTTGCTTGCCTCATATTTACAAAGGAAACTTAGAAACAATCCCTATGAGACAGAATGTGTTTTAGTGTGATTGTGGGGGTAGTTGGTTCTACACATACTATATATACATGTTTGCACAATCTCTTCCTTGCTTTCCCATGAACCTCAGTTTCTCAGCCTATGCCTTAAATACTTATTTGTTAATGAATACTTTTCTATTCTTCTCCAAAATCTGTGTCGAGGTCTCATAATCATAAATTGCCCCCCTCCCTCAGAGTTTATAAAATAGTGTTTAGATGTATAGTGTTAGTGTCAGATAAAATAGTGCTTCTTTATTTCCATAACAAGAATCTTAAAGCCTGTCTTAAATCTTAAAACCAAAAAGATGCACAATCAGAAGCAATGGGAGATTCCCTCAAAGAAGAAGAAAGACAGTTTCAGGTTTCTCTACTTTAAACCGAAAGCCTATGACAACTTTAACCATTCTCTCTCTAATTGTCACTCACAGGACCTCAGCAAACTGACACAGAGTCATCATCGCCTCTCTGCAGATTTCTGTGAATGAACAAGCTGAGTTCAAAAAGAGCCAGCCTTTAAATGGTGAGTATCATGAGTTAGAAGACACAGAGGACCTGATCATACTATCATAACCCTAAACCTGCTTTGTAGCCGAAAGCTAGACAGTTCTGAGCAAACTCTTTTCCCCTCAAGAGTCCTGGATCCTTGTTGGCCCTTTGGTGCAGGCAGAAGGAGCCTTGTAATGGTAGAGAGAGGCCTGGACACCAGTCCCAAAGCTCCTACAACATTAAGCAAAAGAGTAAATCAAAATAGTCATTTAAAAAAATCATAGCATACTCCTTTCTTTAAATGAAACCTTACACCAAAATTCAGAATATAAAGCAGATAAAAGTGGCACCTCACTGAAGGATTGCCCATAGGCCTTAGGACAGTTCCTCCAAATAATTAATGCATAGTTTGTAAACCAATGGTCTTGATTTAGAGAGGACCCTGATCTAGCTTCAAAGCCTTTGCATATATTATGGATTCCTGGGCTGTCTTCCAGATCATCAGACTCAGAACCTCAGAAAACCATACTTTCCATAAGCCCCTGGATGATTCTTAAGGTGCCCAGTTGGCTGATATGAATCAGCATTCGAAACTACTACAGTTGAATCTGTCTAATAGTCCTTCAAGTGCTCAAAACAATCTGCACCACTAAATAGCTTATGATTCCCTCCCCAGAGTACCAGAGGACTTTCACTGGCTTCAAGTTGCCATACTGAAAACAAATGACTTGTAAATTGTGCAACATTCCACCTGGGTTAGACATGCTTTTGTGATAACAAATAATGAATTATTTGCAAAAACTTCCTATCCCTAACCTCCTTGCGAAAGTGTCTCATTTTACCATCAGAAGCTTCTTGCTGATTCTTTCAAATGATGTTATCTCTCCTTAAAGACTAAAAAGGGCCACAAAAATGCATCCCACAAATAAATACAGGAGATGTACCTCCTGAGTCCTAATCCAGGAACGGTTTCCCAGGGTGTTGTGAATTATTCATTTGGGGAAACACTGCAACCAAAAAAATCGCACAGTGCCAACAGTCAAAAAGGAAGTAATACGTGTACAGAAAGTGGTTTGATTCCTTGTCTATTAGAAGCATTGAATGAAGCATTCAACTCACAGCTACTATGACTTTTACTGTTTATTGTCGTTAACAGAAACAGGTTAAGACACTTTCGGATTCTCTAGATCTGGCAAATTGTTTAGACAAGGAAGAGGTGTGTGTATGTAATAAATGCAAAAATATGCTGTAGCTACCTCTGATTAAAAGAGAGGGGCATGTTTGGACTCTACAGTAGTAGTTCTCTATTTTTAGCTTGCATTGAGATCACCTGGAGGGCTTATTAAAGCCCAGATTGCCAGGCTCCACCTAGAGTTTCTGCTACTGTAAGTCTTAGAAAGGGCCTGAGAATTTGCCTTTCTAACAAGTTCCCCTGTGATGCTGAAGCTGTTCGTCCAGAAGTACACCTCAAGAAGCACTGCACTGATGTAGGATCACACTCCATGATGCTCTGTGAAATGTCCTTTGTAGCCAAGGCCAAAGGCTATGATTGGAGAGGAATGGTCCTTAAGATTGTTCAAGTATGCATTAACAGCCCCATTCTGAGCTAAAACTTGTTCATCAAAAACACATTCAAATGCCCCAAGTCTTTATTGAGACATATGGTGTAATGACCAGATTATTTTCTGTTGCAAAACTGACAAATACAACTCATACATCTTGACGCAGCATAAGTAATTTATTGTCGTAAGTAATTGGGAAATCCAAGACAGGTGGTTTCAAGGCACAACACAATATGGTCCGAGATTTCATTCGTGTCTCCTGCGACAGACAGCTCTCTCTTCAAGAGGCAAAAGAGAAGGTATCTCACAGCTCATGATCCACCAGGGAGAGAGATGCACTGTCTTCCAGTACCCTCGAATGAAATAACGCCAAAGGTCTATCTTGGCCATTACTGGTAACGCCCATATTCTAGACCAATCACTGAAGAGAGTGAGCAGGCACGGGGTTGGCCAACCCTTGGTCACATGTTCATATACTGGCTGCGAGAAAAGGCTTTGCGTGAAGGTGCCCCTGAAGTACATGTGTAGGGGTAGTCGGCACCACGACAGAAAAACATAGTATCTAACAAAGAAGACTGTGGGTTGAAATGGAGATTAAATGCCTGGGCTGGAGCGAGAAGAGTCTGAGTGCTGAAGACAAGGAACTGAGATCAGAAGAACAATGGACTCCAGTTCCTGTGATTTCAAACCTGTACAAGGTCCTTACCCCAGCACCCTCGGACAAAACTCTTACCATGAGACAGTCTTTCCCTTCTTTGGGGATGCCATGTTCCTGTTGCCATGGAGCCTCCTCTTGCCTGGAATTCTGCATCCTGCTGCTGGCATCCCAGAACTAGTTAACGCATAAACCTCCAGCACATTCTGCAAACTTAATATATTATTGAAGAAATAAGTGGTGAAAAAGAAGGACCCAACCGACTGAAATTTGGGTGAGTCAAGTGAGCTTTCTGAGCCTTTTTTTTTTTTTTTACCTTAAAAAAAATGAATATATTTTCTGGTTATTTTTAAGGGCAGTTTTGAGAATTAAACATAATATATACATGTCTCTGGAAATTGACAAAAGCACGAATGTCACGTGTTGTTCTAAGGATGTTGTATAAGATTTGTTGGCAGCCTACATATTAGGACACCTATTAATATTGCAAAGTGAAAAGCCAGCCCTGATGTAGCTCTCCCAAACAGCTCACATATTATAATGGTCCTTTATTTCTTCACCTAACCAGAGGTTCTCAGCCCCAGCGGTGTATACAAGTGACACCAGAACTTTGTAATCTACCTAGCTCAACTCAGAGGTTTTGTTGAAAATCCTGAGGGTTAGAGGGTTAGGTATCTGCATGGTTTTTAATTTCCCCAGGTGATTCTCATGCGCAGCCAGGTCTGAGAAGCACCCACCACAGCACGTGGTACCAGAGCCTCATTGATATCTATCTGCGTCTCTTTGCTTCATGAAAATAGGCTTCTCACTTGATTTCAGGTGAGATTTTAAGCCTCAGGTGCAGCACATGAAATTGCCATTTTCCTTAAGTCAGCATCTTCCCCTTCAAGAGTATGACAGGCCACTTTTGTAACAGTCTCTCCGGCATAAATTCTCTTCCAAATGTGCCTTTCTTGCAGGGCTCTGAAGCAAACACAAAGCAGTTTAACCCTATAGTTACATTGATGACACACACAAGAGATGAAAATTTTGTCCACAAGCTTTGCATTTATTAAGATTTACTCCTGTTTCTAAATACTTAGAAGAGTTAAGAGGCACAGAGACCAATTTAACTTAATTCTGAAACCTTGTAATATGAGTTCTAATTACAGATGTAGTCTCAGTTTGTCAAGTATTCTTTGCCAAAGGTAACTGGGTTGGGATAGGAGTTACAAAGCATGCCTTTTGCTTCATATGATTAAAATATTATTGGCTACCTCCTATGTGCCAGGCAAAGTATTGTTTTTTGAGTTAGTAGGAAACAAGGTAAACAAATATGAAAACAAATACTCAAGCTTTCTGCTCCCATCAAAACGTTACAAGGACTGATTTTTTAGGATAGGGGTTCTCAACTGTAGCAGTTTTATAGAAAATTGATATTAATAACCACCATAACTAATGAATAATAGTTTCAATTATGCTATCACTGTGTGCCAGGCACTGCTTCAGGATTGGGAGTATATGATTATACTTAATTCTCATCGCTCAGAGAGTTGAGATAATTCACTCATGGTTGTATTGATAATAACTGACAGCTGGTGTTCCATTCTCTTTCTTTGGAATAATTGTCTCTATACTGTGCCTTTTTTTTTTTTTTAATATTTATCTTTATCTATGTATTTGCCCCTGCAGCATCTTGTGACACTTGGGATCTTTGATCTTATTGCTCATTAGTAGTGGCATGTAGGATCTAATTCCTCAACCAGGAATTGAACCTGGGCCCCCCTGCAGTTGGAGTGCAGATTCTTAGCCACTGGACCACCAGGGAAGTCCCTACTGTGCCCTTTTTAAAAAATGTTTTTTTTGAGAAAGTTGAAGTTCTGCAAGATAGGGTTTGCATGATGTCATAGAGGTAAAGCAGATCAGTGGTTTCAATGTCATCAAGTCATGAGAGTCCTGATCTTGCATAACAACCCTGGGGTGAAGGCCCACATGTTCTAACTCCCAGTTAAGGACTGCCACCTCAGCTCCCCGAGAGGATTCTAATATCAAATTCCCAGCATGTCAGACCTAGGCTTGGCACTGTTCATAGAGAGAGCACCTCCCTTACAGAGGAGTATAGCCCAATAAATGAATCCCGGGAAGTCTTCCCCACTAGTACAATTTATGCTTTTTCAAATTAGCAATTTTTAATTGGTAGGCTGTACAGATTTCTGGGGATCCTTACAGAACAAAAGGGACAGGAAGTGTGCGTGGCCCTTGAGAATGTTTTATAATTCCACATAAAGTTTTGCTTATGAATGAAGAAAGAAGCAATTTACTCAGAGATCACCACCTATGAGCTTCCCTTGTGGCTCAGCTGGTAAAGAATCTGCCTGTAATGTGGGAAACCTGGGTTCAATCTCTGGGTTAAGAAGATCCCCTGGAGAAAGGAAAGACTACCCACTCCAGTGGTCTGGCCTAGAGAATTCCATGGACTATACAGTCCATGGGGTCAAAAATAGTTGGACCCGAATGAGCGACTTTCATTCACCACCTGTACACCAGCCCTCTTGGCACACAAGCCTTTGTTTATTTCTCTGGAGCAGCACTACCCAGCTGTTTTGGCACCAGGGACCAATTTAATTGAAGACAATTTTTCACAGACTGAGGGTGAGGGGAATGGTTTTAGGATGATTGAAGCACATTATATTTATTGTGCACTTTATTTCTAATCTAATGCTGCTGCTGATCTGACAGGACATACAGGTCTGTGGCCCAGAGGTTGGAGATCCCTGCTGTGGTGCACCAGTGTTCCTCTTGCCACTGAGTCTTGACATATGCCATCCCCCTGCCAAAAGTGTTCAACTCCCCAACCTCATGCTCCCCTGCAACTCACTCTCAGAAGGAAAGCTACATCATTCCCACCAAGTCATCAATGTCACCTCCTAATGGTAGCCCTTCTGACTTCTCTGAGGAGGACAAATCCCCCTACTCTTAATTCATATAGTCTCCATTCATTCATTTTGCGGTACATCTATTTTTAACTCCTTCCTTGTATTAGGTGCAGTTCTTTACATCAGGAACACATGATATGTAACAAACAAGGTCTCTCCTCTTAACATGATAATATTTTCCACTGTGCTGTTATCGAAAGTGGGGTCCAGCTGCTTACCCCTCTGAAGCCACGCTAAAGAGGCAAAGTTGGTGGAAAAGAATGTTTGCTTTATTTTAGAGGCCAGCAACGTGATGAGGGGTCAGGGCAGACTCCTGTCCAAAGGTCAACTCCCCCACCCCCACCCCCGCCTGCCCCACGGACAATCTTGCCCACAAAAAGTGGGCAAGAGCTTTTATGGATGGAGGGAGGGGGTTGCATACAATCAACTTTGACATTTGTCTTGAAATTGGTCACAGTGTGGTCTGCTCAGCATCAACTTTATCGCTGTAAGTACAGTTAGTCTTCATTCCAGGGTCTGTTGATTTCCATTTCGTTGAGGCCAGTTCTTAGAATTGTGGCAGACAGCTCATGTCATGGCTATAGTCTGATTATCATGTAGTTAACTCCTTCCACCTGGTGGGGGTTTTAGTATCTACAAGACAGCTCACAGGAGGAGGAACCAATCAAATTCACTTGAATTTGCTTATTGATTAAGTTATTATTATTTTGTCCTATTTAACTACTCCCCTTTGCTTCTGTGTTTTCTCACTTCTCCAGTGAAACTTATCTTTTGGCTAAAGTTTTTCTACAAGCAAAAGGCAAGCAGACTGGGACTAACATATTTACAGTACTATATATAAAATAGCTAACTGATAAGAACCTATTGTATACCACAGGAAACATGACTGAATACTCTGTAATGACCTATATGGGGAAAAAATCTAAAAGTGGATATATGTATAACTAATTCACTTTGTGTACAGCAGAAACACAACACTATAAATCAACTATACTTCAACAATTTTTTTTTTTTTAAGGCAAGTGGAGGATGGGGATGGGGGTGGGGTAAGGACCATAGGGTCCTGCTCTGTTTCACTGCTAAGCTGAATAATGAATAATTAGGTTTCTTGAGTGGCGCTTGTGGTGAAGAATCTGCCTGCCAATGACACAAGAGACACAGATTCGATCCCTGGGTTGGGGAGATCCCCTGGAGTAGGCACTGGCACTGTACTGTCTGGAGAATTCCATGGGCAGAGGAGCCTGGCAGGCTACAGTCAGTGAGGCCACAAAAATGCAGACACAACTGGGCGACTGAGCATTGATCACTCTAAGAGGCACAGATATGAAGAATAGACATGTAAGCACTGGGAGGGAAGAGAAGGGTGGGATGAACTGGGAGATTAGGACTGACCTGTATAAATTACCATGTGTAAAATAGATACCTAGTGGTAAGCTGCTGTGTAGTACAGGGAGCTTAGCTCAGTGCTTTGTGATTACCTGGGGAGATGGGATGAGGGTGGGGTGGAAGGGAATATATCTATACACTTGGCTGATTCACTTCATTGTACAGCAGAAATTAACACAATATTGTAAAGCAATTACACTCCAATAAAATCACTTCTCGGGTTACACTAATGTTACATGAAATGAATAAAATATGGTAATGTGTTGGAGCATCACTATGTTCTTAATTTAGGTGGAGTCATTGTGAAAGCCTCCCTGAGGAAGTAATGGTTGATTGAGAGCTGGAACATGAGAACACAGCAATGGGAAGAACTGAAGTGAACCCAGGAGGGAAAAATCAGGTGTAAAGGCCCTGACAGGAGTAGAGGAACTACTGAGGTACCTTTGAGGCAGAGAAAGAAGGTATAGCCAGTAGACATAGAGCACGGAAATATGGGAGGCTGTGGGTGGAGGTTGAGCCCAGATGACTTTTATTGTTTATCAGAAATGGAATCATGGTTTTATTCTGGGAGTGGTAGAAAGTCAGTGGAAAGTTTTAAATAAGAAGATTACTTGACCTTATGAACATTTTAAGAAGTCATTGGCAGCTGAGAGCATAGTTTCCAGGGCAATAGTGAGACAGTAAGACCCATTAGAAGTAGTTCCATTCAAGTTTTTAATCAAGTTAAGAGACAATGGCTCTCCTTGAAGTATAACAGTATACATGAAAGAAAGCACTGGAAATTGGGATGTAATTTGGAAATTGAATCAACAGAACTTCCTAATGCCTTAAAACAGGGGTCCCCAGCCTACATAATCTAATGCCTGATGATCTGAGATGGGGCCGATGTAATAATAATAGAAATAAAATGCACAACAAATGTAACGTACTTGAATCATCCTGAAGCCATTCCCCTACTACTCCCCCCAATCTGTGGAGAAATTGTCTTCCAGGACACCAGTCCCTGAAAAGATGTGAAAGGATAAAATAAAGGAATCTAAATTCTTTGGGTTTTGGTGGGAGCACAGGCGTTGCCATTTTCTAAGATGGGGAATTCTAGGGAAGACGTTTTAGCTTGGTCAAAAAGTAATTGCGATTTTATACTGAATATTAAATCATTATAAGTAGGCTCAAAAACATCTTTATTAATCAAAAGAGGAACCATTGCAATCAACACATTTTTGCCAGCAAAAAATAAGTTTGTTTATTCCTTTTGCATAAAAATGCATGCTTCAGGATTCGATGAACTCTTGGAAAGCATTTTCTGACTCCTGCTGGTGTGGAAGCAACTGGCTGCAAAAAGTTATTGAGGTGCCTGAAGAAGTGATAGTTGGTTGGCAAGAGGTCAGGTGAATATGGCAGATGAGACAAAACTTGGTAGCCCAATTCGTTCAACTTTGGAAGCGTTGGTTGTACAACGTGAGGTCAGGTGTTGTCATGGGAAAGAACTGGGCTCATTCTGTTGACTAATGCTGGCTGCAGGCATTGCAGTTGTCAGTGAATCTCATTGATATGCTGAGCATACTTCTCAGATGTAATGGTTTCACCAGGATTCAGAAAGCTGTAGTGGATTAGACCAGCAGCTGACAGTCAAACAGTGCCCATTTTTTGGTATGAGTTTGGCTTTGGGAAGTGCTTTCAAGCTTCTCGGTCCAGCCACTGAGCTGGTCATCTCCAGTTGTCATAGAAAATCCACTTATAGTCAAACATCACAATCCAATTGACAAATGGTTTGTTGTTGTTACATACAATAAGAGAAGACAACACTTCAAAAAAATTATTTTTTTGATTTTTCGACCAACTCATGAGGCACACACTTATCAAGCTTTTTCACCTTTCCAATTTGCTTCAAATGTCAAACCTCCATAGAATGGTTGACATTGAAGTCTTTGGCAACTTTTTCTGTACTTGTAAGAGAATCAGCTTGGATTATCCCTTCATTTGGTTGTTGTCAGCTTCCAATAATTGACCACTATACTCCTCACCTTTTTTTTAATATTTTCCTTCACCTGAATTTTATTTCACTTTTTAAAAATTAATTTATTTATTTTAATTGAAGGGTAATTACAGTATTGTGGTTGTTTTTGTCATGCATCTACATGAATCAGCCACGGATGCACATTACACTCCTTATCTTTAAGGCTCTCGTCTCCTTTGCGAAACTTCTTGAGCCACCACTGAACTGTACGTTCATTAGCAGTTCCTGGGCCAAATGTATTGTTGATGTTGCAAGTTGTCTTTGCTGCTTTATGACCCATTTTGAAATCGATTTAAAAAATCACTTGAATTTGCTTTCTGTCTAACATCATTTCTAAAAAATAAAGTAATAAGTCATAAGCAAAAAAAAAAGTGAAAAGTGTGCATTAAAATGGTGTATTGTCCATGGGGTTGCAAAGAGTTGGACCCAACTGTGCACACATGCATAGTATAACATAACATTTATTTAAGAATATATTCCAATATAGAACAGGAAAATTCAACAGAGTAAAAGTGCAGTTATTTTTGTACCAACCTAATAGGTGAAGGAGTATGGATCTTGGAAATCAATAGTTATGTTTTATATCTGTTCTGGGTGCCTGTTAAAATAGTCAAGTGGCAGGGTCAAGTGAGCAATTGAGCCCTGAGATAGAGAGCAGTCATGATGAAGGAAATGTGTTTGAATGTCAGCCTACTAATGACATTATAGCCCTGAAGTCTGATGAGTTCACTTAGTCAGAGAACAATCATCAGTTCTAAGACTGAACCCTGAAGCACTCCAAAGTAAAAATTGAGCAGAGAACCAGCAAAGGATACAGAAAATAACAAGTGAGCTAGGAAAAGAATAACAACAACAACAAACAAAAAACATAGAAAGTATAGTGTTCTTGAAACTATATAAATGAAAACACCTTAAAGATTAAGAGAAACACCTGTAACTTTTATTGCAAACCCCTTAAATAATGATTCACTGTTTTGCAGATGAGAAAAATGTACTTTGACAATGAATCAGTACATGAGGCTCAGGGAGGGAGTCTACTTAAGGGCCCTGAAGGGGGATGAGTAATATGACATTAATTTTTTTTTTGTAGTTTGAAGAATTAATAATGCTTGAATGATAAATTGTCATTTCCCTTGGAGATTGGTCAGCTCTGAATAATGGACCTTGCATGCAGGAGAAAGATCTCTGAGCAGAGATTCTGTACATCGCAGAGAGATGAAGCTGACACAGTCTCATGCATGCAGACCCGAAGAGCAAACATCCCATGGTGGTTGGTCCAGACCTTTTTGCCTTTGCATCCTCTCCACCCACTACCAGTTACTCCAGCTTTTACTTCCCTGTGCATTAGCCTGTAAATCATAGCCATGTGAACCTTCCCTGGAAATAATGTGTACATATAAAATACATATATGTGTACATCTAATATGCTTGTGTATATTACATGAATATGTACAATAGATATCTATATATATGTACTATATGTATACTTTAGGATGTGTATACATTTTATATGTATATCTTGAAAATTTTATATGTGTATATATAAAATAGATAATCTATGTGTATAATATATATCCATGTACACATATTTTATTTATATATATATCTTACTTCAAAATTATACATGCTGTACTGTGCTATGTTGCTTTAGTCATGTCCAGCTCTTTGAGACCCCATGGACCGTAGCCCACCAGGCTCCTCTGTCCATGGGATTCTCCAGGCAAAAATACTGGAGTGGGTTGCCATTTCATACTCCAGGGTATGTTACCGACCCAGGGATCAAAGTAGCATCTCCTGTGTCTCCTGCATTGGCAGATGGATTCTTTACCACTAGCCCCAGTATGTGTTTCAGTTCAGTTCAGTTGCTCAGTCTTGTCCGACTCTATGTGACTCCATGGACTACAGCATGCCAGGCCTCCCTGTCCATCACCTGGAGTTTACTCAAACTCAACATCAATCAAGTTGGTGATGCCATCCAATCATCTCATCCTCTGTCATCTCCTTCTCCTCCCAACTTCAATCTTCCCCAGCATCAGGGTCTTTTCCAATGAGTCAGTTCTTTGCATCAGGGGGCCAAAGTATTGGATATCAGTCTTCAGCATCACCGACTTGATGGACATTGAGTTTGAGTAAACTCCAGGAGTTGGTGATGGACAGGGAGGCCTGGCGTGCTGCAGTTCATGGGGTCGCAGAGAGTTGGACACGACTGAGCGACTGAACTGAACTGAACTTCAGCATCAGCATCAGTCCTTCCAATGAATATTCAGGGTTGATTTCCTTTAGGATTGACTGGTTGGATCTCCTTGCAGTCCATGGGACTCTCAAGAGTCTTCTCCAACACCACAGTTCAAAAGCATCAATTCTGTGCTCAGCTTTCTTTATAGTCCAACTCTCACATCCATACATGACTACTGGAAAAACCATACCTGTGACTAGATGGATCTTTGTTGTATACATATATTATATTTATATATAATATATGATCTTTATATATATGTGTGTGTGTGTGTGTATATATATATATATATTACAATACCTACATTGGGTTATACCCTTTTTCTTCACCTGATCAACCTATCTGCAATAGTAAGAATAATCTAAGTCCTTAATTATGATCTAATGTTCTAAGTCCTTAATTATGAAGCCTTTACTGTATCGGGCTTTGTTGGAAAATTCACAAACCGTGAGCTCTTTCTGGCAAAGTAGTAGAGAAGTTACACAGATAATTTAATATGCATAGCTAGTTTAATTGTCTCCAAAATTAATATTCCTGTTCCATAATAACTTTCTTTAGGAATTAATCATCCAAATAATTCTCAGTACTCTACTCTGCTTTATCCAGCTGACTTAGCCCTTCTCTTAATACTTCCAGATACTCACATAAAATTAAGTTACAAAGCTTTTCTTTCCTTTCTTCCAGAAACTTACTAAATATCAAGAGATTGGCAAAGATAATTTGTGAGTCATTCACATTTTTGGTTGCTTTTTTCATTTTCACACTGGCTGCTGTCAGTTTTCACTCTCCAGATAAGCATTATACATGAAGATAAGAGTTTTTAAAATGAGGCTGCTTCACACTTGTTACACAATATTTGTATGAGTAACCATCCTGCTCCCGTCAGTGATGGTGGGTATTAAAACCATTCCCAGTAATCAGTAGATATAAAATGCCATCCCTGAATGTTGGCTGATTTTAAAAGAAATAATTATCTGATACTTTTTTGAAAATATGTTAAGGATTTTTTTAAATGTATCTAAGTGTCTTGAAAATACTTAACTGATCTTTTTTGTTGTTTGGTTACTCAGTTGTATATGACTCTTTGCGAGCCATAGACGGCATCACACCAGGATTCCCTGTCCTTTACTATCTCCCAGAGTTTGCTCAAGCTGGTGTCTGAGTCGATGATGCCATCCAACTGTCTCATCCTCTGTCACCACCTTCTCCTTCTGCCCTCGATCTTTCCCAGCATCGGGGTCTTTTCTAATGAGTTGGCTCTTTGCATCAGGTGGCTGAAGTATTAGAGCTTCAGTATCAGTCCTTCCAATGAATATTCAGGACTGATCTCCTTTAGGATGGACTGTTTGGATCTCCTTGTAGTCCAAGGGATTCTCAAAAGTCTTCTCCAACACCACAGTTCAAGAGCATCAGTTCTTTGGTGCTCAGCCTTCTTTATGGTCCAACTTTCACATCTGTACATGACTACTGAAAAAAAAAGCTTTAACTATAGGTACCTTTGTCAGCAAAGTGATGTCTCTGCTTTTTAACACACTGTGTAGGTTTTTCATAGCTTTTCTTTCAAGGAGTAAGCATCTTTTAATTTCATGGCTGCAGTCACTGTCCAGAGTGATTTTGGAGCCCAAGAAAATAAAGTCTGTCAGATCCCTGCTGCAGTCATACAGGTCCTGACTAGCTGTGTGACCTTGGACAAGTCACGTCACTTGTCTGAATGTTCAGATTCTTGCCTGTATAGGAAGTTAAGGGCAGTATCTGCTATAAAGGGTTGCTTTGAGGATTACAGGCCCTAGCAAATGTATTTAGATCAGTGCCTGGCACAGATTCATGCTGAGAAGAATGTTTGCTGTATTATTACCATAAAGACTCTTTGAATGAAACTGTAAAAAAAATAAATAAATAAATAAACCACAAGCCTGACCTAATAGGCAGCTGCTGAGAGGAGGCTCAATCGGCAAGGCAAGACCTCTGAGATGAGCTCCATCCAACCTTGGGAACAAGACTTTTCAATGACAGATTTCTACTAGAAAACAAGGGGAAAAAAGTCTTTTGTTTCATGTTTTTGTGGACAATTTATCTCAGACATCTAGAATATAATGCACACTCAATGATTATATTGTATTTGCTTCATTGAAGTGACTTCAACTCTACTCTAAATGCTTTTCCCCATAGATCATACTCTTTCCTTCTGATAGTAATTTCATTTCCTGATTTAAACATAGTCTTACAGAAAAAGATTGTAGCCACCCTGCTTTTATTTACAAACCAAGATTCCACTTTTTTTCTGGGATTTCTTTCCCCAAGTTCTCTCTATATATATATTTTTTAAGCTCATAGTTTATTACCAAAAAGGTGTGTTACATAGAAATTCAATTTTAAGCCATAAAAACCTTAAAGATACTGACTCCATGTATGAAAACTAGAATTCAGAATTGGTGAGGAAATCCACAGTAGTTTTGTGGTAAGCATGTCTAAGGACTCATGGAAACTTGCTAAAAGGAACATATGTTGAAGTGTCTTTAAAAAACAAAACTATAAAATGCTATGAATAAGTTTTTATTATTGTCTTAAAAGCCAAGAATATCAAGTGAGTATTAGGGATTATTCTGTGAGGCTGGATTTTCCTCCAGTTTTACAGACATATAATTGATAGAATATATGATAGAATTGATAGAATTATATAAGGCATATAGCATAATGTCTTGACTTAAATATATTGTGAAATAAATTTACCACAGTAACTTCTGTTAATATCATTATCTCCTAGGAATACAAAAAGAAAATAAAACAAAATTTTTTCCTTGTTTTGAGAACCCTTAGGCTCTGCTTTCAATAACTCATTTACACTGGATTCTAGTGTTAGCTATAGTTATCATGTTGTATATTACATCTCTAGTACTTATTTGTCTTATAACTAGAAGTTTATACCTTCTGACCACCTTCATCCAAATCCTGTTTACTTATCTTCCACTTCTGGTAGTAACCTCAAATCTGATATATATTTTTTTTTACAAGTTTAACAGGGTCTATCCATGTTAGCTCAAATGGCAAAATTTCATCTTTTATGGCTGAGTAGTATTCCACTGTATATAGATACCACAACTCCTTTATCCATTTGTCTGTCAATAGATACTTTGTTTCTATGTCTTCCCCATTGTAAATGATGCTGCTACAAATATGGAGGTGCAGATACTTCCAACATAGTATTTTTATTTTCTTCGCATATATTCCCAGAAGTAGAATTGCTGGATTTTTGTAATTTTTTCAGGGACACTCATGCTGTTTTCCATAGTGGCTCCACCAGTACACAATCCCATCTACAGTGCACACAGGTTTCCTTTTCTCTACATACTTGCCAGAATTTGTTGTCTTTTTGATGATAGCCATTCTAACAGGCATGAAGTGATAAGTCATTGTTATTTTGACTGAATCTTCTCTAATGATAGTGATTTCAACACCTTTTCATGTAGCTTTTGGCCATTTGTATATCTTCTTTGGAAAAATGACTATTCAGGGCTTTCGCCCATTTTAAAATTTGGATTATTTCTTGGTTTGCTGTTGAGTTCCATATGTTCTGGATATTAACTTCTTATCAGATTCATGATCTGCAACTATGTTTTCCCATTCCATTGGTTATCTTTTTTTCTCATTGATCATGTAGTTTGCTCTGGAGAACCTTTCATTTTGATGTAGTCTCACTTGTTTAATTCTTATTTTGTTGCTTACACTTTAGGGGTTATATCCAAAAAAGCATTGCTAAGACCCATGTCGATAAGATTTTTGTTAGATTTTATTCTAGGAGTTTTATGGTTTCTGGACTTATGTTTAATTCTTTCATACATTTTGAGTTAACTTTTGTGAGTGGTATAAAGTAGGAGTTCAGTTTCATTATTTTACATGTGAAAATCCAATTTTCCCAGCACATTTTTTAAAGAGACTATCTTTTCCTCAGTGAGTATTCTTTGCCAAATATTAGTTAACTTGATATGTATGGGTTTATTTCTCAGCTCTTCATTCTTTTCCATTGGTCTATGTGTCTCTTTAATGCCAGTATTGTACTGTTTACTGATTACTGTAGCTTTATAGTATAGTTTGAAATCAGGAAGTGTAATGTCTCCTGCTTTATTTTTCTTTCTCCAGATTGCTTTGACTATTTGCGGGTCTTTGATAGTTCCATATAAATTTTAGAGTTATTTTTCCTATTTCTGTAAAAAAAAAAATGCCATTGGAATCTTGATAGGGGTTGCATTGACCTATAGATAAACACTTTAACAACATTAATTTTTACAGTACATGAACATGGATATATTTCCATTTATTTGTATCTTCTTCAGTCTTTCATCAGTGTTTTATAGTTTTCAGTATAGATCCTTCACCTCCTTGGTTAAATTTACTCCTAAATATTATATTATTTTTTATGCTATTGTGAATGAGATTGTTGTCCTTATTTATTTTTCAGATCATGTGTGGTTTTTGTGTAGACATGCTACCGATTTTTGTATGTTAATTTTGTATCCTGCAACCTTACTGAATTTGTTGATTATTTCCTATACATAAAATTGTCATCTGCAAATTGGGACAGTTTTACTTCTTCCTTTCAAATTCTGATGCCTTTTATTTCTTATTACCATCTGAATGCTTCAGCTAGGACTACCAGTACTGTGTTGTGTAGCACTAGTGAAAGGGGACATCCTGTCGCATTCCTGATGTTAGAGGAAAAACTCTCAACCCTTTCACCATTGAGTATGGTGTTAGCTTTTTGTTTTACACTTAAAGCCTTTGTCACGTTGAAGTATGGTCCATCTATACATAATTTGTTAAAAGTTTTTATCATGAACAGATGTTGAATTTTATCAAATATATTTTACACATCTATTAAGGTGATTATATAAAATTTCCTTGTTTTTCCATTCTGTGAAAGTCTTGAGTACATTTACAATTCGAAAATGCCAATCTACACAGTATCCTCTGGGATGCCAAGACTTATAGGATGAGAGATCCCATGCTCACCAATCTACTTGTATGAATTTGGTGGGTAAGATTCAGAGGGCTTCTGCAGTTTCCAATTCTCTTGGAGCATTTTTTACATTTAGATCTCCTGCAATTTTCTTTTGACATAAAGCAATTGCATATCCATGTTCAAAGAAGTGACAAAGTGAAGTGGTTTCTGGGTGAAGAATTATAGGCTTGGTGATCACTGAGTGGTTTCATTTAGACACAGGGCTTTCCCTGTCTTTGGGGTAAGGAGAGAAGGTACGAAGAAAGAGGGGTCCAACTGAGGAGATGAAAGTTACCAGGTCTGAATTTCTCTTTAAAACATAAATATTATTATGCCAAATTTTCCAAGATGGAAATGACTCTAAGAAGCATATTTCTCCTTTGATAAAATATGTTAATTCAAGGTTGTTTCACAAAATAATTGATACATTTTGTGACAATTTATTTTAAAAAGCAACAGTTCCTAAAGTTGTACATGGCTGCCCTGTATTTTCATATATCTCTAGAGGCTTAGTAACAGTGTGTATGCCATTTTGCATTTGCCATTTTTTGCTTAACATGTTTTTCATGTTTCAATACAGTCTTCCTAATTAGCATTTTGAAATTTTCCTGGCTTAAATGGACATTCCAATGAGTATCTTTTTATCTATATATTTTTGATTTTGAATTCATGCTTAAAGTTCTTTGGGGTAGGTTATCTGTACCAATCAAACCAACCACCCCTTATGGTTGTGACTCTGTAATATTATTTTGTCTTCCAAAATGCCAGGTAATTTACTTCCCTGGTCACAGAGCAGAGTACAATGATTTCAACTTAAGGTTGAATCGCACTGTTAAGGAAAGCATGAAGTCTGTCAGTTGAGTTTCAACTGTTTGAGGATAGCAAGCATGTATGGTGGTTCCTCAGCTTGAGGAAAACTCATAGGAACAGCAATTCTCATCTCTTTATATAGTAGGGATCACACTATGCCCTCATAGTTCTTGCAGGGAGTGCAAATTAATCAAGCAAGGTTATCAGGGAGCCTGTAAGAAGAAATAGAAACTATACAAAAAATGGAGTGTGAAAGCACTGTCTGCCCTGTCCATCCCCATCTTATAGAATCATCTCTACTCAGGTCCAGCTGAAATGTCCTGATTTCAAAATGTTGGCCACTAGTTCAAATTTATTATGTATAAAGCATACAGGAGGGAGTGAGGAAGGAAGGACAGAAGACAGGAAATGAACAATTGGTTTGAAACCTCTGTATACAGACTTAATAATGTATTATCTGCAGTAATTTTTTCTCTGTGGAAGTAAGGCAAGTCACAATGAGAAGATGCCTTGTAAAACTGTTAACTGGAGTTGGTACTGATATAAAAAATACAAAATGAAAGAGCTAAGCAACCAGCAACATCTAAAAGAAATGTCGTTTGCAATGATACACGGTACGCATACTTGAAAAGCAGAATTAGATTCTGGGCTCTAGCAGATGTAATTATATAGCATGATAAAGTAAGGCACAAAAAGAGTTGAACCACTCTTTCCAAATTACAAAGCTGTGAAGCATTCAGCAGTCAAGTAGTAAAAAGGAAAAAAAAAAAGTGCTTTAATTTGTGTAACCCATTTTCCCCCCAGAACAAAATGCCTAGGGTGCACGATGCTTTCAGGAGTTGCAGAATGACTGCTGTTCCTCTCCACTCATTTTCCAAGTGATTTAATTTCTTCAAAAAGATCACCTACACAGGATAGTGAGACACCCTCGATAGTGTGTCTCTTTTCAGGTTTGCCTTTGTACATGAGAAAATGTGACAGCGAGGAGGGAGGAAAAACCTGTAAATCAGGGAAGGATATTGACACGGATAAGAGAATTCAACCCTCCAAGAATGAATCTCTCCTCCTCATTGCTCAGTGTCCTGTCGAGTTTATTCTTGCATGTTTGGGGATAAGGCAAGAGTAATCCTATTTGCATGACCACCTGAAATTGTCTGCAAAGCTGCCGGCTATCAAACAAGTAGAGTGAGAGGAAAATGGAAGCATATTTAGAGGAATAAAAGACAGGAGGGTTATTAAAGCCACTGAAGAGGGCATTTTGCCATCAAGACAAAAACCCAGAAGATTCTTTACTGGGGAATAGTTTCAAGCAAAGAATGTAAACAAAAAGGACAACTAAAATTTTATGTAAATTGCCTTTTGCTAGGATAATGAAAGACTGGGGACTGGCAGGAATGACTGAATCCACGGATTTGAGTTCATTATTCCTTGTTTTTCTGTTGCCTTTGGCAGAGTCTTCAGTGCCAGTATTTCCGCAGGTTCAAAGTACACTTATGCTTAGCTAGTTCACAGGGCTCTCATCCAGAATGTGGAGATTTTAAGTGAGATACTAGGGCAGATATCTAGGTAATTCAAGCTAAGTTACTCTTGAATTTAAAATGGGCCTGGTGCTCTGGGAAGACCCAGAAGGATCTGGTAGAGAGGGAGGTGGGAGGGGGGATCGGGATGGGGAATACATGTAAATCCATGACTGATTCATATCAATGTATGACAAAAACTACTACAATATTGTAAAGTAATTAGCCTCCAACTAATAAAAATAAATGGAAAAAAAAAGAAGTGCAAAAAAAAATAAAATAAAAAAATAAAATGGCCTCACAGATGTATTGATCCTTAGGTATGTTTTTCCAACAAGCTACTGAAATTGAATTTATCACTAATATTTTCTAAGCCTGGCTGATTTGGGAAACTCCTCTAGTGAAGGACCCTGCAATGCTTCCTTGGACTAGAAAAAGTCATAATAAATAATCCTTTACAAGGCCCTGTCACTCAAATCAAGCTCTCGCCTCCTCTCCTTCCCTTATTTCCTTGATGTTAAAGTCTGCTCCTATGATAAAAAATGCTGTCTCACATTTCATATCCCTTCTAAATCTCTTCATCAGTGCCTTGCCTTGTGAAATCACACATAAACCGTATAATAGAGGTGAATAGTGTGCCCTGGAGATACCGTCCTGTAGAGAGATGGCATGATCATCATGTACATTGATTAGACAGTTACTCTGTGGCAGGCCTTGACTAGACAGACCTTTGTTGGCAAAGTGATGTCTCTGCTTTTTAATATGCTGTCTAGGTTGGTCATAACTTTTCTTCCAAGTAGTTCAGTTCAGTCACTCAGTCGTGTCCAACTCTATGCGACCCCATGAACCGCAGCATGCCAGGCCTCCCTGTCCATCACCAACTCCCGGAGTCCACCCAAACCCATGTCCGTCGAGTTGGTGATGCCATCTAACCGTCTCATCCTCTGTCATCCCCTTCTCCTCCTGCCCTCAATCTTTCCCAGCAGCAGGGTCTTTTCCAATGAGTCAGATCTTCACATCAGGTGGCCAAAGTATTGGAGTTTCAGCTTCAACATCAGTCCTTCCAATGAATACCCAGTACTGATCTTTAGGATGGACTGGTTGGATCTCCTTGCAGTCCAAGGGACTCTCAAGAGTCTTCTGCAACACCACAGTTCAAAATCATCAGTTCTTTGGCACTCAGCTTTCTTCACAGTCCAACTCTCACATCCATACATGACCACTGGAAAAACCATAGCCTTGACTAGACGGACCTTTGTTGGCAAAGTAATGTCTCTGCTTTTTAATATGCTATCCAGGTTGGTCATAACTTTCCTTCCAAGGAGTAAGCATCTTTTAACTTCATGGCTGCAATCACCATCTGCAGTGATTTTTGGAGCCCAGAAAAATAAAGTCAGCCACTGTTTCCACTGTTTCCCCATCTATTTCCCATGAAGTGATGGGACCAGATGCCATGATAGTTTTCTGATTGTTGAGCTTTAAGCCAACTTTTCCACTCTCCTCTTTCACTTTTCTCAAGAGGCTTTTTAGTTCCTCTTCGCTTTCTGCTGTAAGAGTGGTGTCATCTGCATATCTGTGGTTATTGATATTTCTCCCGGCAATCTTGATTCCAGCTTGTGCTTCTTCCAGCCCAGCATTTCTCATGGCATACTCTGCATATAAGTTAAATAAGCAGGGTGACAATATACAGCCTTTACGTACTCCTTTTCCTATTTGGAACCAGTCTGTTGTTCCATGTCCAGTTCTAACTGTTGCTTCCTGACCTGCATACAGGTTTCTCAAGAGGCAGGTCAGGTATTCTGGTATTCCCATCTCTTTCAGAATCTTGCACAGTTTGTTGTGATCCACACAGTCAAAGGCTTTGGCCTAGTCAATAAAGCAGAAATAGATATTTTTCTGGAACTCTCTTGCTTTTTCGATGATCCAGCGGATGTTGGCAATTTGATCTCTGGTTCCTCTGCCTTTTCTACAACAAGCTTGAACATCTGGAAGTTCACGGTTCACATATTGCTGCAGCCTGGTTTGGAGAATTTTGAGCATTACTTTACTGGCATGTGAGATGAGTGCAATTCTGCGGTAGTTTGAGCATTCTTTTGCCTTTCCTTTAACCAGTACTTAATAATATAAATGATGATGAAGAGAAAGACAATAGCGATGATAGGCAATGTGTGTTTGGCATTTTGCGTGTGTGTGTTTCAAGCAAAGTGCACGATACTTGACAAAGATTATAATCTTGTTCCATTAGAATAACTACTCTGCGAGATCAATACTGTTGTCAACCCAAATTTTTAATATTAGATGATGAATACCAAGGGATGTAGAAATAAATAAATTAATTAATACAGTTTGGGCTTTAGTTGTGGCACTCTGGTTGCAGAGTGTGTGGGCTCAGTAGCTGCAGCCCATGGGCTTATCACTCTGCAGCATGTGGGACCTTAGTTCTCTTGCATTGTAAGGCGGATGCTTAATCTCTGTACCACCAGAGAAGTCCCACAAATTATGTCTTATGAATGGTCATTCGATGTGTTCTGCTTGAACACAGTGAGTCCTTCTACTACATCAGAACCAGTACTTCTAAGTTTTCACCGGGCAGGTACCATATCCATCTTTGGCTTCTGAGGAATGAATGGAATATGAAGAAATTATGTAGCAAAACACAAAGGATAGCCCTGTTTGCCTGGAGTAGTGTGAGGAAATAACCAAAGAGAAGTAAACAAATTAAGGGGGAAAATACTGAATACTTCCATTAACACATTTGCAGAAGTCCTTGGGGTCTGTCCTAGCCATCTAATTGCTAAATCAAAGAGCTTCATCTGTTTTTTCTAGGGTCCCCTTAAAGCATCACACCAAAAGTGTGCTTCAAAGCATTTAATATCAAGGAGCCAGTTCCCAAGTAGATTGAGGTAATGTCTTAGGAGTTTTAGGATCTACCCATTCCAGGGGAGTACCTTGTGAATATTGCACTTAGTGGATATTTATTTATTTCAGTTTTTGATGCTTAGGAATCAAGTGGTTAACAATTAGTTTCCAATCATTATACACATTCTCTCATACCCACTGAAGCATTTTTTGTATTAGAGAAAAATATAGCAAACTCGTCAGAACAATGGTTACAGTATTACTCTTTTTCCCATCACAGTACTGTGAAACTTACTTGAGAGGAATTAAAGAATGAGGATATGGTTGTTTTAATGTGATTTAAAAAGAGGGGTAAGTCATCATTATTGTTTATTTATCTGACAAATATTGGTGGGATCCTGTTTTATGTTAGGGCTTGGCTAAACTTGCTGGAGAAAGCAAAGATGTATAAAGACATAGGAGTCATTCCATCAGTACAATGTTAATTGCAAAATTCACTATGTGGAGGATAAATATCTTTTTTTTATATTTGTTATCCACTTCATTCTCTTCATTTGCAAAGACAATGATTCTGTTAGTAAATATGTAAACAGTGGCTATTAAAGCATAAATACATCCATTTCACTACCTCTTTCCTTTTGCTAATAAAATAAATCTTCTCTATTAATAAACTTCTATGCGCAAATGTAGTTTATAGTTGAATTGCACTTAGACATGAAAAACACGCCCCGAGTGTGCAGTGCTAAAAATGATATAGGTATCTAGAAGTCTAGAAGTGAGACACTAGAGAAATTGATCACAATCCTTCGGATCTAACTTCATGGTCTTCATGGTGGTGTTTATTAAAGAATTAAAAGCACATTTATTTTCAGGACTTTTGTTACAAAAATGATAGTTTTAGTATACCCTTAGAAATTATATCTGCAATTATATTACTTAATATTTTGTTCCAATACATTTTCTCTATGAGATGTTTCCACTCATTCAGATACTGACTATAAAAGCAATATGAAATGTGGAGTTTAAGTTATGATAAAAAAAAATTTAAAACCTTATTGGCAAACAGGGAGAAGTGGCAGTTTTATATTTTCATTGCCTTCTCTAAATAACTGCCCGACCTTCTACTTCACGCTGGTAATGTAGGTAATGAATATAAATCCCTTATATATTTGTAAAGCACTTGGGTTTTTATTTGCAGTAGTAAGACAGGTGAGGTACCCTGGCCCAAGCAACTAAAATTGGAGGATAATTTTACTTTATTGAGGTGTAACGTGCATACATTGCAGCATGTAAAATGCACTAATCTTGGGCTAGATGAGTTTTTAATCCCTGTGTAATCACCACCCAGATCTAGATATGGAACATTTCCAGAGCGCCACAAAGTCCCTTCATGGCCCTCTCTAGTCAATAACCAGCCCCACAACCCCCAAAGGGTTTCCCTGGTGTCTCAGATGGTAAAGAATCTGCCTGCAATGCAGAAGACCCAGGTTCGATCCCTGGGTCAGGAAAAGCCCCTGGAGAAGGGAGTGGGAACCCCCTCTAGTATTCTTGCCTGGATAATTCAATCGACAGGTAAGCTTGGCAGGCTGCAGTCCAAGAAGCTGTAAAGAGTTGGACTGAGTGACTAATACCAATCTACCTAATCCTACTAACTACTAATGTGGCTTCTATTAACACTGATTCCTTTTGCCTGCTCTTGGATGTCATATAAGTAGAATTATGCAGTACATACTCTTTGTGTTCAGGGTTTGTTTTCCCCACTGAACAAAATGTAAAATTACTCTTTGTTGCTGTGTGTAATTGACTGTTGTGCATGGTTAATTCCTTTTCATTGTTAATGGTGTGTTTATATTGTATGTATACAACAGTGTATTTATCCATTCCTTTGGTGAAGGGTACTTGGGTTGTTTCCAGTTTTTGAAGTAGTGATCAAATACTTTAATAAAACCTTTAAAAAGGTATCAATAAACTGAAACAAAGTAAAGAATATTCAAAAGACCAAAATCTAAATAAAAGCAGAGACCAAAAGTTGACTTTAAACTTAAGGGTCTTTTACTAAACTTGGTGAACCTGAGATTCAAGTGTCCCAGCCTCTCAGATTAACAGGACAGAATAAGCCCCATCTAAGTAATTAGAACAAAGCAAAATCTAAAAGAAGCCTTCTTTATTAAGCTGTAGCCCTCCTATTGGGGTCAAGGTGAAATCGGCCTAACTCTGCAGGGGGCCGCAAAGAAAACTGCCCATTTTAAAATGAACTGCAAAGTATTGGAGAGAAAGAAATTCACGCTGACGTTTTATTTACCCAACTTAGACCCGTGTGAATTTGAAGCCCAGTTTTTACCTCCTGCTTGATCCTAAAATCCTCAAGTCTAAAACTTGATTTAAAATTGTCCTAGGCTATTGGTGCTATCCAGGTACTTTTATGAAACAAATTCGAATTTTCTAAGATGATTCACTTTCAACTAAAGCTTCAAAAGCTTTCATAAAGTTGAGGAAAGATCATGAAACAGGAAGGATCGCACTAGAACAAGAACCAGCAGAAACCTGTATTGCAATGACAAAATATAGATAATAAAAGAGAATGATAAATATGCTGAATGAAGTAAGAAACTGAAAATGAGTCAGTATAAGAGACCTCAGAAAGTTTAATTTTTGAGAAAAAAAACAGAACCTAATAGAATTTTTGGTAATAGAAAATAATTAAAAAGAGGACCAAATATTTGAATTGAAATATATAAATTACATTTCATCAGAGTTCCAAAAGGAGAGGAGGTAAAGGATGATGAAAAAGACAATATTAGAGGAGATTATAGCAAATAATTTTTCAGACTAAACAAAAGACAATTGATTCTATAATGCCAAAAAAAGAAAGAAAAATATTTAATAGAGTCCACATCTGTTTATACATCATATTGAAAATTGCAGAATGCAAAGACAAAGAGAAGCACCTAATTCAGTTAGAGAGAAAAGACACATTTTCAATGAATGGCAATTGAACTAGCAGTTGATATCTTGGAAGCAAAGAAGGAACCTAGAAGGAGTGTAATAATATCTTCAGAATGAATATTTAGAGAGTAGTTAGAATGGTATGTTCATCAAAAATGCCTTTTTTTTAGATATACTTGACTTGTAACATTAAATGAGTTTCACATGTACAACATAATGCTTTGATATTTGTGTATATTGTGGAATAGTCACCGTAACAAATCTAGTTTCCATCTATCAACATATGTAGTTGCAGTTCTTTTCTTGTGATGCAGTCTTTTCAAATCTACTCTCTTAAAAACTTTCAATAATGTAGGACTATTATTAATAGTAATCCCCATGCTATTCTTTACATTAACATGGATTATGTTTTGTACCTGGGAGTTCTTACTTTTAAATACTCTTCACCCACCCGTAATCTCTACCCTGCAACTTCTAGTAACCACGTATGCATTCCCTATATCCATGAGCTGCTTTGCTTTTGTCTCTGCTCATTATGCTTGTTTTGTTTTTGTTTTATATTCCATATATAAATGAGATGATCCCGTACTTTACTTTCTTAGCATAATGATCTGAAGGTCCATCCATGTCATTGCAAATGGCATAACTTCCTTCTTTCTTAGGGCTGAATAATATTCCATTGTATGCATATGCATGTATGAATATACATACATATATACACATTGTATGTATATACACACACACGCGTATGTATATGTGTTTAGGTATACATACCATATCTTCTTTATCCATTCATCCATCAATGAACACTTAGGGTGTTTCCATGTCTCGGCTATGAACATGGGCTGATTCAGATAATGTCTTCAGCGTAGTGTTTTCACATCCTTCAGATACGTTGCCAGAAGTAGAATTGCTGGTCAAATGGTAGTTCTGTTTTAAGTTTTAAAAAGCCTTCATATTGTTTTCCATAGTGGTTGCATCAACTGACAAGCCCATCAACAGTGACCAAGGGCTTTATTTTCTCCACATCTTCACCAACACTGTTACATTTTGGTATACTAACAACAAACTATAGAGAAATTAAGAAAACCTTCCAATTCAGTTACATCAAGAATACCTAGGAAGAATATAACAAAGGAGGTAAAAAGACCTATACTTGGGAAAATAGAAGCCAGAGTGAAAGAAGTTGAAGACGAAACAAATGGAAAGATATGCCCTGCTCGTGTGGTGAAATAATGTTAAAATAACCATACTCCTCAAGGCAACCTACAGTGGAAATGTAATTCCTATTAAAATACTAGTGAGATTTTTTCCCAGAACTGGAACAAATAATTATGAAATCTGTATGGAAACATGAAAAATCCTGAATAGCCAAAGCAATTTTGAGAAAAAGGAGCAAACCTGAAGGCATGTAGCTCCCTGGTTTGGAATTATACTCAAAGCTACAGCAATCAGAACAGTATGGTACTAGCACAAAACAGATACATAAATCAATACAACAGAATAGAGATCCCAGAAATAAACCCACAGTTATCTGGTTAGTTAGTCTACAACAAAAGAGGTAAGAAATATACACTGGGAAAAAAGAAAACAGGCTGTTCAATAGATGGTGTTGGGAAAACAGAACAGCTATTATGCAAAAATGTCAAACTGGACTACTTTCTCATCATATATAAAAATAAACTGAAAATAGATTAAATATTTAAGTGTAAGACTTGAAACTGTAGAGTTGCTAAAAGTTGACATAGGCAGCTCTCTCTTTGACATTAGTCTTAGCAATATTTGGAGGGGGAGGGTATGTCTCATCTGGAAAGAAAAATAGAAGCAATAATAAAGTTTTGTGACTAAATCAGACTAAAAAGCTTTTTAACAATGAGGAACACTATCAACAGAATGAAAGATGACCTGTTGCATGCAATGAAATATTTGGAAATCATGTATCTTATAAGGTGCTAATGTCCCACGTATTAATATATAAATAATTTGTAAGACTCAATGGCAAAAACAAATTTTTAATCCAATTTAAAAATGGACAGAAGATCTGAAAAGACATTTTTTCCTCCAAGAATGAATACAAATGCCCAACAGATACCTGAGAAATGCTCAGTATCTCTACTCATTAGAGAAAAGCAAATCAAAACCACAGTGAGGTATCACTTCACACCTGTCAGGATGGCTGTTGTAAAAAAGAAAAAAAAAAAAAATCAGTGCTGGTGAGGATGTGGAACAAAGGGAAACCTTGTACTGTTGGTGGAAATGTAAACTGGTACAGCCACTGTAGAAAACAGTATGGAGACTCCTCAAAAAATTAAAAATAGGACTACCGTATGATCCAGGAAGCCCACTTTTGGTATTTTTCCAAAGAAACCAAAACACTAATTCAAAAAGATATGTCTTCATTGCAGCATTATTTACAATAGCCAGGATATAGAAATTTGTGACAATGTGGATGGACCTAGAGGGTATTATGCTAAGTGAAATGAGTCAGACAAATACAAGTACCATATGATTTCACTTATATGTGAAAACTGAAAAGCAAAATAAGTGAAACGAACAGACTCACAAAGAGGTGGTTGTTAGGAAGGGAGTAGAGAGATTCGAATAGATGAGGGGGATTAAGAGGTACAGACTTACATTTATAAAATAAATGAGTCATGGAGATGTAAAATACAGTGTAAGGAATATAGTCAATACTACTGCAATAACTGTGTGGTGACAGATTTTACCTAGACACACAGTGGTGATAATTTTGTAATGTATAAAATCGGATCACTGTCTTGTACACCCGAAATTAACATAATATTTTAAGTCAGCTATACTTCAATTAAGGAAAAACATATTTTAAACATAGATGAAACCAACATCTTTTGAAATGGATAAAAAGATGAGTTTGCTACCTGCAAACCTGTATTCAGGAGAATTCACAAAAATGTACTGTACTATAGAAATTGTGAGTAATGAATGATGTAAATAGCAAATAAATCTAAACAAAGCATTGATTGTATGCAATAAAATCTTATATAGTTAAAAAATAATAGCAAAATGAAGCAATAGTGTGTAAATTGAGAGAGAAAAAAATTGTTTAAATGTTCTAAGGACTTAGTGTTTGGGGGAAGGGGTAAAGATAATCATGACCTTAATGTTTAATGAACTAGTGTAGATGTTAAAATCTATAGAGTAACAGAATGAAAACTTTTAACTTGCAAACAAGTAGAAGGAAAAATTAAATCAGGAAAGAAAATTCAATATAAAAGAAGGCAAAGAAAACAAGAATTGAAAACAAAATGTAAGGCAAAGTAGAAAATGTAAAATAAGATCATAGAAAAAAATCCTCAAATATCAGCAATTTATAAATGGATTAAATGTTTTAGTTTAAAAACACAGATTGTCCAAGTGAATTAATAAAAAAAAAAATTTGGTTGTATGGTGTTTATGCAAATGAAAAGTGTTAGTCACTCAGTTATTTCTGGCTCTTTGTGATCCCCATGGACTGTAGCCTGTCAGGCTCCTCTGTCCACTGGGGATTCTCCAGGTAAGAATACTGGAGTGGGTTGCCATGCCCTTCTCCAGGGGTTCTTCCCAACCCAGGGATCTAACCCAGGTCTCCTGAATTGCAGGCAGGTTCTTCACCGTCTGAGCCACCAGAGAAGTCCAAGAATACTGGAGTGGGTAGCCTATCCCTTCTCCAGGGGATCTTACCAATCCAGGAATCAAACCAGGGTCTCCTGCATTGCAGGTAGATTCTTTACCAGCTGAGCTACCAGGGAAGCATGGTGTTTATAGGGGATTTCAAGTGGCTCATAGTAAAGAATCTGCCTGGAATGCGGAAGACACCAGGGATGCGCCTTCGATCCCTAGGTCAGGAAGATCACCTGGAGAAGAAAATGGCAACCCACTCCAGTTTTCTTGCCGGGAAAATCCCCTGGACAGAGGAGCCTGGTGGGCTACAGTCCATAGGGTTGTAGATTCAGACATGACTGAGCACGTGCACACATGTGTTTATAAGATGCAGATCTAAACTAATTAGAAACAAAAGTTATTAACTAAGAAAAGGAGAAAGATTTATTGAGAAAGCATAAAACTTAAAATGCTAAAATACCTATATCACTATAAAACAAATTGAACATTAAAACAAAAAATATCTGAAATTAAGACAGTGACTAGTATATGGAAGAAAATGGGTAATTACATAGGATGACATAACAATTCCAAATCTACCTTCAAATATATTAAAGCCAAAATTAATGGAATTATAACAAGAAAACCCAGAAGAGACCCACACAAGTAAAACCAACTGATTTTTCAAAGAGATGCGAAAGCAATTCAGTGGAGGAATGGTCTTTTTAACAGCTGGTACTGGAGCAAGCTGAGCGCTGAAAAATTGATGCTTTTGAACTATGGTGTTGGAGAAGACTCTTGAGAGTCCCTTGGACTGCAAGGAGATCCAACCAGTCCATCCTAAAGGAGATCAGTCCTAGGTGTTCATTGGAAGGACTGATGCTGAAACTGAAACTCCAGTACTTTGGCCACCTCATGCGAAGAGTTGACTCATTGGAAAGAGCCCTGATGCTGGGAGGGATTGGGGCAGGAGGAGGAAGGGACGACAGAGGATGAGATGGTTGGATGGCGTCACCAACTCGATGGACATGAGTTTGAGTAAACTCCGGGAGTTGGTGATGGACAGGGAGGCCTGGCGTGCTGAGATTCACGGGGTCGAAAAGAGTCGGACATGACTGAGCAACTGAACTGAACTGGAGCAGTTGTATATCTATAGGCAAACAAACAAAAACTCTCAATCTGAAACCCACACATTATTGCAAAATTAATTCAGAATGGATTACAGATCTTTATGTCAAACTAAACTATAATGTTACTAGAGGAAAACATGGAAAAAAATCTTTGAGACCTATAGTGCAGTGAGGAATTCTTAGCCATAGAAACAAAAATATCTTCCATAAAAGAAAGAAAAAAGTTTAAAAATTGTATTTCATCAAAATTTTAAAAATCTGACCTTCCAAAGACCATATTAAGAGGATGAAAAGATAAGGTACAGACTGGAAGAAACTACATATGGTCTATATATCTGACAAAGAACTCATGTCTAGAACATATAAAGAATTCTTGAGACTCAGCAGTAAAAATCAAACAATCCAATTAGAACATCAACAGATAACATGAAGAGATATTTCACCAAAGAGGTTATACAAATGGCAAATGAGCACATGAAACAAATGTTAAATGTCACTATATGTTAAAGGCCATGATTAGATTTAATTTGAACAGCTAAACTTAAAAATATTGACAATATAAAATTATGAGAATGATACTAAGAAATTGGATCTCTCATCCATTTTCTCATGGAATGCAAAATGAAACTATACTCTGGAAAATATTTTGACAGTTTCTTTGGAAACTATAGAAACTATATAGTTTCTTTAAAAACTATCATATAATCCAGTAATCACAATTCTGGGCATTTATCAGAAAGAAATGTATATTCATACAAAAAGATTCACACAAATACTCATAATAGCTCTAGTTGGAACAGTCAAAAACTGACAGCATGCTCCTCAATACTTGCATGGTTAAACAAAATGTAATAAATCCTCACCAAAAAATACTACTCAGCAGAAAAATAGCAGTGTTAATTCATTCAATTTGGTTGGACCTCAGAGACATTAAGCTGAATTTAAAAAGCTAATCTCTTAATGTTGTGTACTTTAAGATTCAAGCTGTACAACATTCTCAAAATGGAAAAAATTGTTTAGATTAGAAAACAGTTTACTGGTTGCCAGGGGTTAGGGTTGGCTTGTCTATAAAGGAATAGCAGGGGAAAGATCTTAGTAGTAATAAAAGTTTTTCTTTTTTCCAGATTTATTGAAATGATACGTGACACTTAATAAGTTTAGTATGTACAGCATGAAAATCTGATTTACATGTATTATGAAATGATTGCCATAATAAATTTAGTTATCAACCAACATCTCATATAGATATAATTACAGAGATGTATTTTTCCTTGTGATAAGAATTCTTACAATTTACTCAAAATTTTTTTGTATGTGTCTTATACCAGTGTGACTGTAGTCATCATGTACATTATGTCCTTAGTACATATTTCTCTTATAAGTTTGTGCCTTTTGACGACCCCTTCTAATTACCCTTTCCCCCAATCCTGACTTTGACAACCACTGAATCTGATCTGTTTTTGTATGAGTCTGGTTTGTTTTTGTTTTAAATTTCACAAACAAGTGAGATCTTACGGAATTTGTCTTTCCCTGTCCAACTTCACTTAAAGTTCCCTTAGAATCCATCCATACTATCTCAACGCTGGTAAAAGACTCTGCCTGCAATGTGAGAGAGCTGGGTTCGATCCCTGGATTGGGAAGATACCCTGGAGAAGGGAAAGGTTACCCACTCCAGTATTCTGGCCTGGAGAATTCCATGGACTATATAGTCCATGGGGTCGCAAAGAGTCAGACACGACTGAGTGACTTTCACTATCACAAGTAGCAAACTTTCGTCTTTTTATGAGTGAGTAGTTTTCCATTGTATGTATCTATTCATCCATTGATGGACACTTAGCTGTTTCCATGCCTTGGCTGTTCTAAATAATAAGGTCATGACTGTGAGTGTTTGGTTATCTTTTCAACATAGTATTTTTGTTTCTTTCAGGTATGTTATCAAAAATGGAACTACTGGATCTACATTTAATTTTTCAAGGACCCTTCATACTGTTTTCCATAGTAGCTGTGCCAATCTACAGTCCTACCAAGAATGCTCAAGAGTTACCTTTCCTCCACATCCTCAAGGTTTGTTATTTCTTGTCTTCTTGATAATGGCCAGTCTAATGGGCATGAGGTGGTATTTTGTTATGGTTTTGATTTGCATTTCCCTGATGAATAATGATGCTGAGCGTCCTCTTATTTACCTGTTGCCCATTTGTATATCTTCTTTCAAAGAATGTTTATTCCTCTGCCCATTTTTAAATTGGATATTTTGTTTCTTTGCTGTTGAGTTGTATGAGTTGTTTATGTATTTTTGATATTAGTCCCTTATCCTATATGTGATTTGCAAAATTTTCTCCCATTCCATAGGCTGCTTTCTCATTTTTGCTGATAATTTTTTTGCCGTGCAGAAGCTTTTTAGTTGGATATAATACAGCTAATGTATTTTATATTTCATTGCTTATATTTTGCTGTTATGTCCAAAAAATCATTACCAAGACCCATGTTAAGGATTTTTTTCCCTTAGCTTTTTTCTAGGAGTTTCATAGTTTCTGGTGTTACACTTAAGTTTTTAATCAATTTCAAGTTAATTTTTACGAGTGGCATAATATGGGGGCCTAGTTTCGTCCTTTAAGATGTAAATATCCAATTCTCCTGGTACATTTATTGAGGACATTTTTTCTCCATACAGTGTTCTTGGCTCCTTTGTCAAATATTAGTTGACCACATATGCTTGGGCTTATTTCTGGCTAATGATCTGTTCCACAGGTCTATGTGTCTGTTTTTATACCAGCACCACATTGTTTTGATTATTATTGCTGTATAGTAATATAGGTTGAAATCAGAAATTGTGATGACTCTGGTTTTGTTGTTTCTCAAGACTGTTTTGGTTGTTTGGGGTCTTTTGTGGTTTCATATAGATTTTAGGATGGTTTGTTGTATTGCTATAAAAAAGTGCCATCGATATCTTGATAAGGATCGCATTGAATCTATAGGTGGCTTAATTAGTGAGGACATTTTAAAAATATTTCTAGCAATCCATGAACATGAGATTTTTGCATTTATTTGTTTATTCTTTGATTTCTTTAATCAATGTCTACTTTTCAGAGTAGATCTTGTCCAGTCCTTGATGAAATTTTCCCTATGCATTTTGTTGGTTTTGATCTATTGTAAGTGGGATAGTTTTCCGTATTTCTTTTTCAGACAATTTGTTGTTCTCATGAAGAGATGCTACCGATTTTTATATTTTGTGTACTGCAATTTTGTGTACTGCAACTTTACTGAATTCATTGGTTATATCTATCAGGTTTTTTGGAGTTTTTACCTATCTTCTATATATAAAATCCTCTCAGTTACAAATTAAGACAGTTTTACTTTCCAATTTGCTTATGCCTTTGTTTCTTTTTTCTTACCCGTTATGGCAAAACTTCCAGTACTATGGAAAATAGGAGGAGAGAGAGTGGGTACACTTTTGTTGTTTTTGATCATAGAGTAAAAGCTTTTCAGCTTTTTACCTGTGAGTATGTTAGCTGTGGCCTTGTCATATGTGACCTTTATTATGTTGAGTTATCCTCCTTCTGTACCTAATTTGTTAAGAGAATTTTTTTTATCATAAAGAAATTTGGAATTTTGTCAAATGCTTTTTCTGAATATATTGAGATAATCATAAGATTTTTTTCCTTAATTCTAATAATGTGATATATTACAGTGGCCCCCAACCTTTTTGGCACCAGATACAAATTTCATGGAAGACAGTTTTTCCAGGAACTGGGGTGGGAGGGTTCAGGATAATTCAAGCACATAGCATTTAGCATGCACTTTATTTCTAATCTAATGTCATCTCTGATCTGACAGGAGACAGGAGATACTGGTCCACAGCCCAGAGGTTGGGGACCCATGAATATCATATTTATTGATTTATATTTGTTAAACCATTCTTGCATTCTGGAGATCATGGTGAATGATCCTTTTACTGTGCTGCTAAAGTGAGTTTGCAGTATTTTATTGAGAATTTATGCATCTATATTCATTAGGGATGTTGGCCTGTAGTTCTTTGGGATAATGGCCTTTTCTGGCTTTGATATCATGGAAGTGTTAGCCTATATAGTGAATTTCGGAGTGCTCCAACCTCTTACCTTGTGGCTCAGCTGGTAAAGAATCTGCCTGCAATGCAGGAGACCTGGGTTCTATCCCTGGGTTGGGAAGATCCCCTGGAGAAAAGAAAGGCTACCCACTCCAGTGTTCTGGCCTGGAGAATTCCATGGACTATATAGTCCATGGGTCGCAAAGAGTCAGACACAACTGAGCAAGCTTCATCATCATCATCATCATCCCACTTCTTCAATTTTTTGGAAGTTTGAAAAGGACTGGCATTACTGTTCTTTTTAAGAAATTAATTTTATCAGAGTGTAATTGCTTTATGATGTTGCATTAGTTTCTGCTGTACAAAGAAGTGAATCAGCAGTATGTACACATGTGTCCCCTCCCTCTTGGACCGCCTTCCCATCCCTCCAGTCCTCACAGAGCACTGAGCTGAGCTCACTGCACTTTACAGTGGGGTCCCACCACCCATCCCACATACACGTGGTAGTATGTATATGTCAGTCCTTGTCTCCCAGTTGGTCTCACCCTCCTCTCCCCCACCTTTATCCACATGCCCATTATCTACACTTGCATCTCTATTCCTGCCCTGCAGATAAGTTCGTCTGTACCACTTTTCTAGATTCCAGATGTGTGAGTTAATATATGATGATTGTTTTTCACTGACTGACTTCAGTCTGTATGACAGACTCTAGGTCCATCCAATCTCCACAATTGTCTCAAGTCCCTTCCTTTTTATGGCTGAGTAATATTCCATTGTATACATGTATCACATCTTTATCCAATCTTCTGTTGATGGACATCTAGGTTGCTTCTGTGTGCTGGCTATTGTAAATAGTGCCGCAATGAACATTGGTGTACATGTGTATTTTTCTGTTATGGTTTTCCCAGGGTATATGCCCCATAGTGAGATTTCTGGGTCATATGGCAAGTCTATTTTTATTTTTTAAAGGAGCCTCCATACTGTTCTTCATAGTGCCTGTATCAATTTACATTCCCACCAGCAGTATAAGAAGCTTCCCTTTTCTCCACACCCTCTCCAGCACTTATTTGCAGATTTTTTGATGATGACCATTCTGACCAATGTAAGGTGATACTTCATTGTAGTTTTGATTTGCCTTTCTCTGATAAGTAGGGATGTTTAGCATATTTTCTTGTGCATGTTGGCCATCTGTATGTCTTGTTTGGAGAAATATCTATTTAGGTGTTTGACCCATTTTTTGACTGGGTGTTTTGTTGTTTTGATATTGAGTTGCATGAGTTGTTTGTATATTTTGGAGATCAATCACTTGTCAGTTGCTTTGTTTGCAAATATTTTCTTTAGTTCTGTGGGTTGTATTTTCATCTTGTTTATGGTTTCCTTCACTGTGCCGAAGCTTTTAAGTTTAATTAAGTCTCATCTGTCTATTTTTTTCTAGGAGGTGAGTAAAAAAAGTCGTTGCTATGATTCATGTCAAAGAATGTTTTTCCTGCTTTCCTGTCATAGTTTTATAGTGTCCAGTCTGACATTTAGGCCTTTAATCCATTTTGAGTTTATTTTTGTGTATGGTGTTAGGAATTGTTCTGTGTGTGTGTGTACTGAGTCAGTCAGTCATGTCTGACTCTTTGCAGCCCCATGGACTGTAGCCCACTAGGCTCCTCTGTCCATGGAATTTCACAGGCAAGAATACTAGAATGGATTGCCATTTTCTTTTCCAGAGGATCTTTCCGACCCAGAGATTGAACCCACATCTCTTCCATTTCTTGCACTGGCAGGCAGATTCTTTTACCACTAGTGCCACCTGGGAAGCCCAGGAAGACTTCTAATTTCATTATTTTACATGAAGCTCTCTGGTTTTCCCAGAACCACTTATTGAAGGGATTGTCATTTCTCTGTTGTAGCTTCTTGCCTCCTTTGTCACAGATCAGGTGACCATAAGTGCATGTGTTTATCTCTGCTCTTTCTATCCTGTACCAAAACCAAATCTATGTTTCTGTTTTTCCTCCAGTATCATACTGTCTTGATGATGGTAGCTTTGTAGTATAGTCTGAAGTCAGGGCACCTGACTCCTCCAGCTCTGCTTTTCTGTCTCAAGACGGCTTTGGATAATCAGGATCTCTTGTGTTTTTATACAGATTGTAAAATTTTTGTTCTAATTCAATGAAAAACGCCATTGGTAGTTCAATAGGAATTTCATTGAATCTGTCGATAGCTTTAAATATTAAGTAAAATTCATCACTAAAATCACCTGGTCTTGGGCGTTTCTTTCTTGAGAGGTGTCTGATTATTGATTCCATCTTCTTACTAGTAACTAGTCTGTTTAGGTTTTGGATTTCTTCCTGTTTCAGTCTTGATAGGTTGTATATTTCTAAGAATTTGTTTTTCCATTTCTTCTATTATCCAATTTGTTGGCACATAGAAGTTCATGGTATCTTATTACCCTTTGTATTTCTGTGATATTAGTTGTAATTTCTCCTTTTTTATTTATTATTTTGTTGGTTTGAGTCCTCTCCTTCTTGGTTAGTAAGGCTGAAAATTTGTTAGTTTTTCTTTTGTTACACTAACTTTGGTCTCCGTTTGTTCTTTTTCTAGTTTCTTAAGGCAGAGAGTTAAGTTGTGCTAAGATAGTTTTGTAACTTGATTGCAGTGGAATCAATGTTACAGGAATCTATACATGTGATTGTACACCATAGGTCTTTATGCACATCTTGCACCACAGTCTGTTTTCTGGTTCTGATAATATTCTATAGTTATGAAAATGTAACCATCGAGGAAACTGGGTCAAGTATAGGTGGGATCTCTCTATACTATTTTTGCAACTTCCTGTGAACCTGTAATTATTTTAAAATAAAAAGTTAAAATATAGACTAGGCAAATCCACCATCATAGTGGAAAGCTTTTTCTCATTTCTATTAATAACTGCTAGAACAAGAAAACCAAAAAGAAGAAAAAAGATACATAAGATTTGAACAACTCAGTTAAAACCCTTGTTTTATGGAAATATAAATGGTGGACACAGAACTAAAGTAACAGTGTATATATATATATTCTTTTAAAACACACTTAAATCATTAACATATTATACACTCACACATGTAAATGGCAATATAAACAAAATATCAACCAAAAAAATGAAACTTGGAAAAATATGTAGTTTTGGAAATTAAGAATCAGTCTTTAGGTAATTAATAAGCTAAATAAGAAATCATAATGGAAATCAGAAAAAATTTCACTGCATGTTAATAGCATAGAAAAAATGATGTCATGTTAGTCTGTGCTTAGAGATAAATCTTTAGCTTTATGTACTGTAGAAAATAAAAAGACCTAAATATAAATGTATTAAGTATCCATGCAAATGTTACCAAATAAGATATTGCATAAAACTAGTAAAAGTAAAAATAAAAAGTAACAGAATTTAGAGCATGGAAATGGTATACAAAGTGATAAAATTCTCAACAAAGCCAAAATTTGGTTCTTTACAATGACAATTGAAATTAACAAATTTCTGTTTCAAAATCAGAAAAGAGAGTAGGGAGGTGTATTTAAATGCTATGGGTACTGAAAGAAAAGCACAACTACAGATCCTGCAGACATTAAAAATAATAAGAAATAATTTGAACCATGTATGCCAACCAATTTGAAACTTGAATAAAATAAATATCTAGACAAATAGAAATAAGAGAAATTGCCTGAATAAATGGGAAAATTTTAATGACAGATGACTAAATTCAAGGATGGACATATGGTTATAAGAATATTCTACAGCCTTTTCTACTAACTTGAGCAGAATAATAGCAGTTAGGCTATGATGGCTTGTAATTTTGGATGTTTGCCAATTGTCAAATCAGTCACCAGAACAATGGAATAATGCAGTCACACAAATAAGCCTCGTATCGGTCCCTGGAACCAGACTGTAGCAGTCAGTTGAAGGAGTTACAACTATTATCACTATTATCAGTAGGTAAGCCATTTCTCAAACATTCCAAGAAGGGGTGAGGAAGTTTGTTGTAATCATCCAAAGACTTATAGATCACCCCCACTCACATTCATATTCCTGTGTTAAAACTATAAGATACAACTGAAAGTTAATAATAGATGTATGTGAGAGCTCCCCAAAAGTAAAACGAAAACACTCAAAGTTTCCCATACACGTCAGGGTAGAAGTGGTTGTCAGTTGGATGTTTGATTACAGTGCAGTGAAAAATGTTGTTGTTATTTAGTTGCTAAATCGTGTCTGACTCTTTGCAACTCCATGAACTGTATAGCCCACCAGGCTTTCTGTCCATGGGCTTTCCCAGGCAAGATACTGGAGTGGGTTGCCATTTCTTCCTCCAGGTGATCTTCCCGACCTACGGATCGAAACCATATCTTCTGCTTGGCAGGTAGATTCTTTACCATTAAGCCACTTGTGAAGACCTGCAATCAAAAATAGTGTGATTTTGAAACTTTAATATTAGGCTGTAAAGATTTTTCAAGAAACAGTCTATAGTATAGTGAAATAAATGGAGCTTAATGAATACCAAACTCTGCTGTTCTATTCTTCACATAAAATCAATTTATTTATAGACCAGTTTGCTGTTTCAAAAATATCTATAACTGGAAAAAGGAAGAAAAATGCAGAAATACTTAAGGAAATCTGAGACACCATCCATTTTAGAGACCCAGATCTTTGGGTTAAAAATCCACAGTGTTGTAACATTTTAATTCATTAGTTATTTGTTTCTCAGTTCAACCAGTCTGTCAGTTCAGTCTCTCAGTTGTGTCCGACTCTTTGCGACACCATGAACTGCAGCACGCCAGGCCTCCCTGTCCATCACCAACTCCTGGAGTTTACTCAAACCCATGTGCATCGAGTCGGTGATGCCATCCAGCCATCTCATCCTCTGTCATCCCCTTCTCCTCCTGCCCCCAATCCGTCCCAGCATCAGGGTCTTTTCCAATGAGTCAGCTCTTCGCATGAGGTGGCCAAAGAACTGGAGTTTCAGCTTCAGCATCAGTCCTTCCAATGAACACCCAGGACTGATCTCCTTTAGGATGGACTGGTTGGATCTCCTTGCAGTCCAAGGGACTCTCAAGAGTCTTCTCCAACACCATAGTTCAAAAGCATCAATTTTTCGGCGCTCAGACTTCTTCACAGTCCAACTCTCACATCCATACATGACCACTGGAAAAACCACAGCCTTGACCAGATGGACCTTTGTTGGCAAAGTAATGTCTCTGCTTTTTAATATGCTGTTTAGGTTGGTCATAGATTTTCTTCCAAGGAGTAAGCGTCTTTTAATTTCATGGCTGCAGTCACCATCTGCAGTGATTTTGGAGCCCCAAAAAATAAAGTCTGACACTGTTTCCACTGTCTCCCCATCTATTTCCCATGAAGTGATGGGACCAGATGCCATGATCTTAGTTTTCTGAATGTTGAGCATTAAGCCAACTTTTTCACTCTCCTCTTTCACTTTCACCAAGAGGCTTTTTAGTTCCTCTGCACTTTCTGCCATAAGGGTGGCGTCATCTGCATATCTGAGGTTATTGATATTTCTCCTGGCAATCTTGATTCCAGTTTGCTTCTCCAGCCTAACATTTCTCATGATGTGCTCTGCATATTAAGTTAAATAAGCAGGGTGACAATATACAGCCTTGATGCACTCCTTTTCCTATTTGGAACCAGTCTGTTGTTCCATGTCCAGTTCTAACTGTTGCTTCCTGACCTGCATACAGGTTTCTCAAGAGGCAGGTCAGTGGTCTGGTATTCCCATCTCTTTCAGAATTTTCCACAGTTTATTGTGACCCACACAGTCAAAGGCTTTGGCATAGTCAATAAAGCAGAAATAGATGTTTTTCTGGAACTCTTTTGCTTTTTCCATGATCCAGCAGATGTTGGTAATTTGATCTCTGGTTCCTCTGCCTTTTCGAAAACCAGCTTGAAGATCTGGAAGTTCACAGTTCACGTTTTGCTGAAACCTGGCTTGGAGAACTTTGAGCATTACTTTACTAGCGTGTGAGATGAGTGCAATTGTGTGGTAGTTCGAGCATTCTTTGGGATTGCCTTTCTTAGGGATTGGAATGAAAACTGACTTTTTCCAGTCCTGTGGCCACTGCTGAGCTTTCCAAATTTGCTGGCATACTGAGTGCAGCACTTTCACAGCATCATCTTTCGGGATTTGAAATAGCTCAACTGGAATTCCATCACATCCACTAGCTTTGTTCATAGTGATGCTTTTTAAGGCCTACATGACTTCACATTCCAGGATGTCTGGCTCTAGGTGAGTGATCATACCATTGTGATTATCTAGGTCATGAAGATCTTTTTTGTACAGTTCTTCTGGGTATTCTTGCCACCTCTTCTTAATATCTTCTGCTTCTGTTAGGTCCATACCATTTCTGTCCTTTATCGAACCCATCTTTGCATGAAATGTTCCCTTGGTATCTCTAATTTTCTTGAAGAGATCTCTAGTCTTTCCCATTCTGCTGTTTTCCTCTACTTCTTTGCATTGATCTCTGAGGAAGGCTTTCTTATCTCTCCTTGCTATTCTTTGGAACTCTGCATTCAAATGGGAATATGTTTCCTTTTCTCCTTTGCTTTTCACTTCTGTTCTTTGCACAGCTATTTGTAAGGCCTCCTCAGACAACCATTTTGTCTTTTTGCATTTCTTTTCCATGGGGATGGTCTTGATCCCTGTCTCCTGTACAATGTCATGAACCTCTGTCCATAGTTCATCAGGCACTCTGTCTATCATATCTAGGCCCTTAAATCTATTTCTCACTTCCACTGTATAGTCATAAGGGATTTGATTTAGGTCATACCTGAATGGTCTAGTGGTTTTCCCTCCTTTTTCAGATTAAGTCTGAATTTGGCAATAAGGAGTTCATGATGAGCACACAGCCAGCTCCTGGTCTTTTTTTTACTGACTGTATAGAGCTTCTCCATCTTTGGCTGCAAAGAATATAATCAATCTGATTTTGGTGTTGACCATCTGGTGATGTTCATGTGTAGAGTCTTCCCTTATGTTGTTGGAAGAGGGTGTTTGCTATGACCAGTGTGTTCTCTTGGCAAAACTCTACTAGCCTTTGCCCTGCTTCATTCCGTACTCCAAGGCCAAATTTGCCTGTTACTCCAGGTGTTTCTTGACTTCCTACTTTTGCATTCCCGTCCCCAGCTGCTGCTGCTAAGTCGCTTCAGTTGTGTCTGACTCTGTGCGACCCCATAGACGGCAGCCCACCTGGCTCCCCTGTCCCTGGGATTCTCCAGGCAAGAACACTGGAGTGGGTTGCCATTTCCTTCTCAAATGCATGAAAGTGAAAAGGGAAAGTGAAGTCGTTCAGTCGTGTCCGACTCCTAGCGACCCCATGGACTGCAGCCTACTAGGTCCTCTGTCCCTGGGATTTTCCAGGCAAGAGTACTGGAGTGGGGTGCCGTTGCTTTCTCCATTCCAGTCCCCTAGTCCTCATCAAATCTTTTACCTTTTTCCGGTGTCTTGAAACTCTTGCCGATAGTCGAACAGAAGCTGCTGCACCATAAGCAGTCACAGTGAAGAATCAAATACCATTAACAAAAATCAGTTCATGCCTAGGAGATTCATGGAGCACAAAATACATGCTCATTTCTTGGCTGTTCATTTTTCTGGGTACCACACTGATTTTCATGGCAGTATCTTTAATTTATAATTTATTTATCATTGGTCTTGAAACGCTAAGAAACTTGGAATTCCAGCACCTTGGCTCTATTTCAGGTAAAACAATGGTGTGGCAAGGTATTTCCCAAGTGAGTTTGCAAACTATTATTTTCCCTCATATTCTGAGCTCCTTGAACCATACAACAGCATGGCTATTCAATTTCCTTAATGTTTGTGCATAGAGAAATATTTTTGCATGTTGTCAAAAAAAAAAAAAAAACCAACCCTGAACTAGGAAATACTGAATATATTACTTTAACAAATAAATGTTGAATATCTGTCTTGTACAATGCATTTTGCTAGATGCCTGTGGTGGAAATTATTTTTCCAACAAGTAGAATAATGTAGGTGGCAACACCCAGTGAATATTAAAAGGGAAAATTTCCAAATTATTTCATTTCTCTTAAGCAAGTTTACATTCATTTACTCATTTATGTATTCATGTGTGACAAACATGTACAGAACCTTTTTTTTTTTTAAAGCAGGATCCCATAGAAGGACTTAATCTTGCTTTATCTTGATTTCCTTAACTGTAAAATGGTGATGATAATATCTCACTGCGTGGTTGCCAAGATTAAATGAGTTAAAGTGTCTGAAGCATTGAGAACAGAGTCTGGCACATGGAAAGTCTATGAATATATTGACCATTGTTTTAACCCAGCACCTCTAAGAAGCGTTTCCGGAGTCAAGCTATTAAGTGGCCCCATTCAGATGTTGATATTTCATTTGTGAACTGTAAAGCCAGGACAGTGAGGGTGAGGTTGAAAAAAGAACCTTGGTAAGCAAAGAAAATGATGTGAAATGCCAGGGACCACTTCACTACAGGTTGCTAAGAGATCAACAGGACAGTCAAATATGTTTGCTTGCCCCATGCATTTTCTTCAGGACATCATCCATGGTAGATAGAAAGGAAGGGAAATTAATCTGCTTGGTTCCTTCCACCTCCTCCATTCCTCACATATTTGCAAAGTGTCTTCCTCTGAGGTCTCTCAGGAAACTAGATCCCATACCCAGTATTTTGTATTTTGTCCCAGTCTTTTTCTCTTACATTCTGGTTGTTATTAATCAAGCCATACAATGGGAAGCAAAAGCAATATCAAGGTTGCCTTTGACTCAAACCTCTTTTTCAAAGCTCTCAGCCTAGTGTAGTTGACAGAAGCAAGTCTTTATAATTAGAGGAGCAGTTTTGGTCTTGGATCTTCTACTTGCTAGATGTGCAAGTTATTTAAATGCTCTGTGCCTTAGTTCCTTTCATAAATCTCTAAAATAGAAAAATTAATATACACCTTATAGAACTGTTACAAAGGATGAATGGGAAGTAAAGTAATGAGAGCTATGATTGTCACATTAACGTTTCAATAACTGTTTACTACGACCATAATTATCACTGCATACAAATGAGGCGCTCAGGAATATCCAATCACACCATTAACTGTGAATCATACTAGAAGGAATATACCATAGGAAAAGTAGAATTGAGCAATAACCATGATAAATTAGATCAACATAGAAAGCTGAATAAATAATTCAGAACCCAAACTATATATTTCTCTCACTTGACTAAATTATTCAGAAAATTCTCACTCCCTCCCACTTTAATTTGCCTTTGCAGGTACCACCATAAAGTCACTTATCTATACTCTCATTTGATTCTTTGACAGTCATGTTTAAAAGTGTGTCATCAAACTCTAAGTGCATTTGTATCAGATGTTGTAAGTTCCTATTTTATTCTGCCAAGGCAAAGTTAAATGGGAGCTTTAAGACTTGCAGAAGTATTCACCACACCATATTTATACAGACATCCCAATAAGCAATGATATCACCACAGTGGTATTAATGGATGTCATCATGTGAGATGATTAAATTTTTAGGTTGTCATCTTCCTGCAGGTGGTGCTGCACGTTCCCACTTGCTTACTTGCAGCTTCAAATTGGCGATTATTTGACAATAAAATAAGCTTGCTATACAAGACACCCATTTTACATTTAATGAAACAAAAACTTATATTTTACAATGCTACATGTTTTATCTTGGGCAGAGAAAAGAAAAGAAAGCTTTAATTTCTTTAACATGCTTTAGATTTAACATTTCTCTAGATTCCAGTTGGTTACAACACCTTATTAGCCCAAGCTTAATACATTAACCTGTATTCCAATGATTTTTCGAGAATATGTGGTGCAACAAAACTGACAAAGTGTAAGCACAGGTCTAAACAGTTGCTGCCAGTGTTCCTAGGTTTTAAAATCCTCTCCTATGCTTGTTAAAATGTTTGGATTCTTATACACTGCACCTCCACCTTGAGATTTTATTCAGGAGGACTAGGATGACAAATAGATGTCAGCGTTTTTAACAAGTATCTCAGATGCAGGCAATTCATACACCACAGTTTGATCAACTGATCAAAGTATGTATAAGCCTTTTATGGACTAGAATCGGGAGAGAAGTTAGCATTGACTTTCAGTAACTCTTACAAAATATCACCAAACTTCTTGTCACTGAATACTTCGACTGCTAGAAATGCAAGAGTATTTGGATTTAAGGTTGTAACAAGCTGATATTTCCCCAGATTTTATGAAAATCAGTTGTTTTCTCTGAAAGGGACTCATTTCTCGGTACTTCTTATATGTTAGCTGATATACTTACTTTTCTAGTCTCCAGGAGATAAAAAAAAAGAGAGAGAAGCCAAATCTCTTTGAGTTTCTCAGACTGTTCTTTATACAGCCTTATCTGCTGCTAGGGAAGATGTGATTGCTGATCTATTGCATACATATTCTGGTGCATACAACTAATGATTTTTCAAGAGACTTCTAGTAAATTTAGAGTAAGTTTTACATTGAAAATTTTGCTTCTGTGATTCCCACCATTTTCTTATTGTTTAAGTTTTCTGTGGAGTTTTCCCACACTGTTATTTAAAGATGCTCCATGGTGACTGCTACAGGTTCAAAGTAGCCCTAGTAGAAGCTCCACAGTTGGATGATACTAATACATGGTAGATGTCTATGGGGCTTCCCAGGTGGCGCTAGTGGTAAAGAACTTGCCTGCAGTGCAGGGGAGACAAGAGACACAGGTTTGATCCCTGGGTCGGGAAGATACCCTGGAGGAAGGCATGGCATCCCCTCCAGTATTCTTGCTGGGAGAATCCCATGGACAGATAAGCCTGGCAGGCTACAGTCCATAGGGCTGCAAAGAGTCAGACATGACTGAGCAGCTTAGCTCGCACATCCAATTATTATTTCCTCTTCCTTGAGTGGAATGAGAGATGAGAAAAACAGAAGTCAACAAAGAATAGAAATATTTTTGGGTTATAAAGACAGAATTGAGGAATCTTCTTCCCCATGTAAACATGTGTCCTTTTAATTGACAGAGAAGAAAATAAAAATGATGTTTTTTTTTTAATCTATCCATCCTTCAGAACAAAACAAATATTTTTTCCCAATGGAATTTGTACTTATGCTTAGGCATGATCTTGTGATTTTCATCCTAGTGAAACATTAATGCACTGTGTATGTCTTTTAAGAAGTGATTACTACCCTGCAGTATGGATATTAATTTATTAGTAAGTTATTTTCTATATTTAGTGAGTACTATGTGATTATCACACTGAATATAAGGCCACATAAGCAAATTAGTAAATGACAAGTCACCCTGCACCCTTACCATAAACCCATGTTCCAGTGGGAAAAAGGACTGTCAATTAATAGCTACAAACACTGAGAAATTGAATGTCAAAGCTAATTCACAACTAGATTTGGAGTTTGAGTTTTGCAGAACTGATGAAGATGTGACTTCTGTACGTAAACCAGGGGAGAGTTGATTGTTTGATGTCTGGGTCTTGCCTCTAAGGAGATAAAACATTTTTAAATGAAGTTTCTGCTATTTTCTTTCACTTTTTTAACTAGGATACAATGTCAGCATCCTCCTCCAATAGTTAGTGTCTCTTGCTTTATTATTTTGTATTTCTCATTAACACTTAATCTCTTATGATTTTTCTTTGTATTCCCTCTCTCTTCTAGAAAAGGGACCAGTGAACTATTTATTGCCCATTAGCTTGTAGCCTGTTTTTCTGTTGAAAAATCCTACTGGAATATACCATGGCCACTATTTATACATTGTCTATGGCTGCTTTTACATTGTAATGACAGTGTTAAGAAGTGGTGACAGAGGTCAAATGACCAACCCCCAATTCTAACATTTTTACCATCTTGCTGTTTAAAAAAAAGTTTGCTGCTTTTCTGACCCCGTGGCTTAGCAGTAAAGAATTTGCCTGCAGTGCAGGAGTCCAGGAGACCCGGGTTCAATCCCTGGATCAGGAAGATCCCCTGGAGGAGGAAATGGCAACCCACTCCAGTATTCTTGCCTAGAAAATCCCATAAACAGAGGAGACTGGCATGCAGAGAGTCAGACATGACTGAGTGAGCACTCACATGGTCAAGAACAAGGACTCTGAGAGCAGAGACTACATCTTGGTCTATTTTTGTGATCTTAGTATCAAGCACGGCCATCAGGAAATCCTTTTTAAATTTTTTTTTAAATTATGATAAAAGTCATGTAATAGACAGCATACTGTTTTAACCATATTTAACTGTTCAGTTCAGTGCCACTAAGTACATTCACATAGTTGTGGAACTCTCTGGATCATCCATCCCTCAGATTTTTCACCTTCTTAAACTGAAACTCTGTTTCCATTACACAGTAACTCCCCAGTCACCCACCCCACCTACCCCCAGCCCCTGGCATCTACTTTCTGACCCTCTGAATTTGGCTATTCTAGGTATTTCGTTTAAGTGAAATCAAACCATATTTATCTATACCTAATGTAAATTGGAATGCATTTTAAAGGTAAGACTTAATATATATCCTAGAAATAAATAGTATCTCCCCCCCACCCCACCTCCTGCCGCCATGCTATACAATAGGTTCTCGTTAGTGACCTATTTTACACATAGTAGTGTATATATGTCACTCAAAATTTATCCCATACACCCTTTTCTCTCTTGGTGTCCGTATGTTTGTTCTCTACATTTTTTTTCTGTACGCCTGTGTCACTATTTGTGCTTTGCAAGTAGGATCATCCATATTATATTTCTAGATTCCATATATGCATTAATATACAAAATTTGTTTTTCATTTTCTGACTGACTTCACTCTGCATGACAGTCTATAAGTTCATCCATGTTTCTGCAAATTACACAATTTTGTTCCTTTTTATGACTAAATACTATTCCATTGTTTATATGTACCATGTCTTTATCAGTTTATCTGTTGATAGAAATTTGGGTTGCTTCCTGAACTCATGTAAATAGTACTGCAGTGATCACTGGGGTACATATATCTTTTTGAATTATGGTTTTCTCTGGGTATATGCCAGGAGTGGGGTTGCTGGGCCATATAGTAGTTCTGTTTTAGTTTTTTAAGGAATCCCCATACTGTTCTCCATAGTGGGTGCTCAGTTTGGTTAAATCGCTCAGTTGTGTCCAACTCTTTGCAACCCCATGGACTATAGCATGCCATGCTTCCCTGTACATCACCAACTCCCCGAGCTTATTCAAACTCATGTCCAACAAGTTGATTATACCATCCCACCATCTCATCCTCTGTCATCCCCTTCTCCTCCTGCCTTCAGCTTTTCCCAGCATCAGGGTCTTTCCCAGTGAGTCAGTTCTTCGCATCAGGTGGCCAAAGTATTGGAGTTTCAGCTTCAGCATCAGTCCTTCCAGTGAATATTCAGGACTGATTTCCTTTAGAATGGACTGGTTGGATCTCCTTGCAGTCCAAGGGACTCTCAAGAGTCTTCACCACCACAGCTCAAAAGCATCAATTCTTTGGTGCTCAGCTTTCTTTATAGTCCAACTCTCACATCCATACTTGACTACTGGAAAAACCATAGCTTTGACTAGATGGACTTTTGTTGGCAAGGTAGTGTCTCTAATTTTTAAAATGTCTAGGTTGGTCATAGCTTTTCTGCCAAGGAGCAAGCGTCTTTTAATTTCATGGCTGCAATCACCATCTGCAGTGATTTTGGAGCCCAAAAAAATAAAGTCTGACACTGTTTCCTTTGTTTCACCATCTATTTGCCATGAAGTGATGGGACCAGATGCCATGATCTTAGTTTTCTGAATGTTGAGTTTTAAGCCAACTTTTTCACTCTCTTTTCACTTTCATCGAGAGACTCTTTAGTTCTTCTTCACTCTCTGCTATAAGGGTGGTGTCATCTGCATATCTGAAGTTATTGATATTTCTCCCAGCAATCTTGATTCCAGCTTGTGCTTCATCCAGCCTGGTATTTCTCATGGTGTACTCTGCATATAATTTAAATAAGCAGGATGACAATATACAGCCTTGATGTACTCCTTTCCCAATTTGGAACCAGTCTGTTGTTCCATGTCCAGTTCTAACTGTTGCTTCTTGACCTGCATACAGATTCCTCAGGAGGCAGGTCAGGTGGTCTGGTATTCCCATCTCTCCCACAACAGCGTAAAAGGGTTTTCCTTTCTCCACGCCCTCTCCATTATTTTTTGTTTGTAGGTTTTGTGATGATGGTCATTCTGACCAGTGTGAGGTGGTAGCTACCTCATTGTAATTTTCATTTGCATGTCTCTAATAATTAGTGATGTGGAGCATCTTTTAAGTGTATTTTGGCCATCTGTATGTCTGCTTTGAAGAGATGTCTATTTAGGTCTTCCACCCATTGTTTGATTGTTTGTTTGTTTGTTTGTTTGTTTTGATGATAAGCTCCATGAGCTGTTTGTGTACTTTGGAGATTAATCTCTTGTCCGTTGCTTCTGTTTGCATGTATTTTCCCCCATTCTGAGGGTCTTCTTTTCATCTTGCTTATGGTTTCCTTTGCTGTGCAAAAGCTTTCAAGTTTAATTAGGTCCCATTTGTTTAGTTTTGCTTTTATTTTCATTACTCTAGGAAGTGGGTTAAAAAAGATCTGCTGAAATTTATATCAAGGAGTGTTCTGCCTATACTTTCCTCTAAGATCTTTATAGTATCCAGCCTTACCTTTAGCTCTTTAATCCATTGTGAGTTTATTTTTGTGTATGGTGTTAGGAAGTGTTCTTTTACATGTAGCTCTCCAGTTTTTCCAGCACCACTTATTAAAAGGACTTGTCTTTTCTCCATTGCCTCCTTTCTCACAGGTTAGGTGACCGTATGTGCACGATTTTATCTCTGGCTTTCTATCCTATTCCATTGATGTACATTTCTGTTTTTTTTTCTGGCAATACCATACTATCTTGATTACTGTAGCTTTGTAGTATACTCTGAGGTCAGGGAGCCTGATACCTCCACCTCCATTTTTCTTTCTAGAGATTGCTTTGGCACCGGGAACTGACATCAGAGTTAGATGTGCATCTCAAATGTTGCATATGATTAGTGCAGTGATGGGAAAAGCACCCTTTGCATAAAGTTCATTCTTTCAATATGTGAAAAAACTGATGTGGAAGCTTATGGTTCTAAATTCTGAAGGTAAGGAAGAAACCCACTTTATGGTATTCTTGTGTGGAGTAGTTTTTTACTTGATCTTCCAAAGTCATGATTTTTAAAAGTTGAAAAAAATTGACAAGATTGTGGCTTCTGTGTTAGTGATGACACACAGTTGCTAATAAGGTAATATAAGTACAGTTCAGTTGGTATAATGCAGTATAATGACTAAGTGAATGGTTTAGTATTGGATGTCTCTTACATTAAGATACTATTTGCTTTTACTTTTTTAAAGATTTACTTATTTATATTATTTTTTCTGTGCTTCATGCAGTCTTTCTCTAGTTGCGGTGAGTGGGTCTGCTTTTCATTGTGGTGCACAGGTTTCTCATGGCAGTAGTTTTTCTTGTTCCAGAGCATGGCTCTATGTACATGGGCTTCAGTAGTTGCAGCTCATGGGCTCTAGAGCACAGGCTCAGTAATTATGGCTCACAGGCTTAGTTGCTCCATGGCATGTGGGATCTTCGTGAACCAGAGGTCAAACCTGTGTCCCCTGCAGTCCTGCAGTGGCCAGCGGATTCCCAACCACTAGGCCACAGGGAAGCACTGCTATTACTTTAAATTAGTATTCACACTTTAAAGTTAACTAGACTTTAAGTATCAGGATCTTTGTTCAGATGTCTTTGAAAGGTTTAATTTACTCTAGTGAAATGGAGTAAATCTTTTATGTAGTCGTTATCTGTTATATAATACTTTTCTCCCAAAAAAGTGTGTGCATTAGTAGATATTTATTAAGCAAAATGAAATAAAAGTCACTTTTGAGGATATTGCAGGTTCTTAACTTTCTTTTGATATCTAGAAATTCTAGGCATTATAGTTTAGGGTATTACAAAATATTTGCATTTTTTCCCTATTAGTCTTACTTTTCAGTAATACCAAGCAGCTAAGAGTACCTCTAAGCACAGTCATGTTGAATCTCCATACAATATACATACCTATAAAATTAGATCTCTTTGAAGTATCACTGTAGTGTTTGTGAAGATGTGATATGAGTAGAGATTTGTGTGTGTTTGTCTTTAAATCAAAAGAGCTGTATAAATCTCTTCATTCTTGCAGGGTTCGAGCACACTTTCAGTGCTAGTTGATGCCTTAAGCAAAGAATATCAACATTGAAAACTCATTTCACCATATCTACCATATCTATATCTTGCAAGTGTTTATATTTTATTTTAATTAAAATATGTTTGCCAAAAAGATTTGCATTTTTTGCAGATGAATTTATCTTTGACTGATCAAAATTTTGGTGCTTTAGGTAGCAATTTTAACTGTATGATGCAATTTTAAGAATGGATTTTCTGTTTATTGGGCTTTTTAGTTGCTGGATACTTTGGTGAGGTCCTTTGTTATCTAATAGTGCTACATATATTTTATATTTATTACAGAGCAGTGATATGTGTACTTAGGATTGTTTGTATTTAGCAAATATTTATGGAGCAAGTATTATATGCTAGATACTGTTTTAGGGAATGGAATGTAGCAATGAAGACAGACAGGGTCCATGCCCTCATGAGACTTCTGTTCTAGAGGACTGTTCATTACTGAATCTTTTCATGGCATTTCTCAATGGTTAGATTTGGAAGAAGTTTTAGAATATTTTGGCCAACAGTTCTGATAGCTGGTCCTTTGGTTGTATGCATGTATACATCTAGAGATGGGAAGATGTTACTTTGAGACAGTCTATTCCATTAGCCTCCTGAGAAATTTGAGTGCAGGTCAAGAAGCAACAGTTAGAACTGGATATGGAAAAACAGACTGGTTCCAAATCAGGAAAGGAGTACATCAAGGCTGTATATTATAATCCTGCTTATTTAACTTACATTCAGAGTGCATGATGCAAAATTCCAGGCTGAATGAAGCACAAGCTGGAATCAAGATTGCCAGGAGAAATATCAGATATCATCTCAGATATGCAGATAATACCACCCTTATAGCAGAAAGTGAAGAAGAACTAAAGAGCCTCTCAATGAAAGTGAAAGAGGAGAGTGAAAAAGTTGGCTTAAAACCTAACATTCAGAAAACTAAAATCATGGCATCTGGTCCCATCACTTCATGGTAAATAGACGGGGAAACAATAGAAACAGTGACAGACTTTATTTTCTTGGACTCCAAAATCACTGCAGATGGTGACTGCAGCCATGAAATTAAAAGACGCTTGCTCCTTGGCAGAAAAGCTATGACCAACCTAGACATCATATTAAAAAGCAGAGACATTACTTTGCCACAAAAGTCCGTCTAGTCAAAGCTATGGTTTTTCTAGTAGTTGTCATGTATGGATGTGAGAGTTGGACTATAAAGAAAGCTGAGCACCAAAGAATTCATGCTTTTGAACTGTGGTGTTGCAGAAGACTCTTGAGAGGCCCTTGGACTGCAAGGAGATCCAAATAGTCCATCCTAAAGGAAATCAGTCCTGAATATTCATTGGAAGGACTGAGGCTGAAGCTGAAACTGCAATACTTTGGCCACCTAACGTGAAGAACTGACTCACTGGAAAAGACCCTGGTGCCAGGAAAGATTAAAGGCAGGAGGAGAAGGGGATGACAGAGGATGAGATTGTTGGATGGCATCACTGACTCGATGGACATGAGTTTGAGTAAGCTCCAGGAGTTGGTGATTAACAGGGAAGCATGTCATGCTGCAGTCCATGGGGTCGCAAAGAGTTGGACCTGACTGAGCGACTGAACTGAACTGATTCCATTAGATTTGGGATTTCTAGTCTTGGCTTGCCCCCATGTCTTAGCAAGACCGTGGGAGACTCAGTTTTCTAAAGTGTAACAGGGAAATACTTGAGTGATTTGGTTTTTTTCCTAATTATTCCAAGGATTAAATGAAAATTTGTGTTTGTACAGTAAATTTTGCTGTATTTAAATTGCATCTCAATAAAGCTCATTTTTTTAAGAGGGGAAAAAAAAGATTGCTTTGGGTAATACAGTCATTTTCACAATCTTGATTCCTCCAACCCAGGAACATGGTGTATTTCTCCATCTGTTTGCATCATCTTTGATTTCTCTCATCAATATCTTAGAGTTTTCTGAGTACAGATCTTTTGCCTGATAATCTAGATTTATTCTTAGGTATTTTATTCTTTTTGTTTCAGTGTTAAATGGGGTTGTTTCCTTAATTTTTCTTTCTGATCTTTTGTTGCTAGTATACAGGAATATAAGAAATTGCTACTCATTAATTTTGTATCCTACAATTTTATCAAATTCATTTTTGAGCACCAGTAGTTTTCTGGTGGCATCTTTAGGATTTTCTATGAATAGTATGATGTCATCTGCAAACAGTAAAAGTTTTGCTTCTTTTCCAATTGGTATTTCTTTTATTTCTGTTTCTTCTTAGATTGCTGTGGCTATTTCTTCCAAAGCTATGTTGAATAAAAGTGGTGAGAGTAGATATCCTTGACTCGTTCCTTAGAGGAACAAGTCTTAGAAGAAATGCTTTTAACTTTTCACCATTATGACGTCAGCTGTGTGCTTGTCATATATGACCTTTATTGTGTTGAAGTAGATTCCCTCTATGCCCACTTTCTAGAGTGTTTTTATCATAAATAGGTAACTATACTATCATAAATAAAATATCATGAATATTTATACTATCATAAATACTTGAAAATATTTAAATGCTTTTCCCACATCTGTTGAGATTATCATATGGTTTTTATTCGTTAATTTGTTGATGTGGGTATTACACCGATTGATTTGCAGATAAAATGCTGAAGAATCCTTGCATCCCTAGGATAAATCCCACTTGATCATGGTGTTTGATCCTTTTACTATATTGTTGGATTCTGTTTGCTAGTATTCTTTTGAGGATTTTTGCATCCGTGTTCATCAGTGACACTGGCCTGTAATCTTCCTTTTTTGCAGTATTTTTGTCTGGTTTTGGTATCAGAGTTGTAGTACAATAAGTTTGGGAGTGTTCATTCCTCTACAGTTTTTGGAACAGTTTCATAGGATAGGTGTCAACTATTCTCTAAATGTTTGTTAGAATTCACCTGTGAAGCCACCTGGTCCTGGACTTTGTTTGCTGTAAGTTTTTAAATCACAGTTTCAATTTCAGTCCTTGTGTTTGGTCTGTTTCATATTTTCTATTCCTTCCTGGTTCAGTCTTGGAAGGTTATACCTTTCTAAGAATTTGTCCATTTCTTCCAGGTTGTCCATTTTTTTAGCATATATTTGCTTGTAGGAGTCTCTTATGATCCTTTGTATTTTGGTAGCATCAGTTGTAATTTCTCCTTTTTCATTTCTCATTTTATTGGTTTGAGTTTCCTCCCTTTTTTCTTGATGAGTCTGGTGAAAGGTTTATCAGTTTTATTTATCTTCTCAAAGAACCAGCTTTTAGTTTCATTGATCCTTGCCATTGTTTTCTTCATTTCTGTTTCATTTATTTCTGCTTTATTTTTTCTTTCTTTCTTTCCTTCTACTAATTATGGGCTTTATTTGTTCTTTCTCTGGCTGCTTTAGGTGTAAGGTTTGATTGTTTATTTGAGATTTTTCTCATTTGTTGAGGTGGAATTGTATTGCTGTAAACTTTCCTTTTAGAACTCACAACTTTTGCTGCATCGCATGGATTTTGGGTCATCGTGTTTCTATTGTCATTTGGTTCTATGTAATTTTTAAATTTCTTCAGGGAACTCTTGGTTATTTAGTAGCATAATGTTTAACCTCCATGTATTTGTGTTTTTTACTATTTTTTCCCCTGCATTTGATATCTAGTTTCATATAGCATTGTGGTCAGAAAAGATCTTTGATATTATCTCAATTTATTAAATTCACTGGGGCTTGATTTGTGACCCAAGATGTGATCTGTCCTGCAGAATGTTCTGTGTGCACTTGAGAAGAAAGTGTATCCTCCTACTTTAAGATGGAATGTCCTATAAATAGCAGTTAAGTCTTTCTGGTCTAATGTGTCATTTAATGTTTGTGTTTCCTTGTTAATTTTCTGTCTGAATGATGTGTCCATTGGTGTAACTGTGGTGTTAAAGTCCCCTACTGTTACTGTGTGACTGTTGATTTACCCTTTTATGGCTGTTAGAAATTGGCTTATGTATTGAGGTATTGCTACATTGGGTGTAGAAATATTTATAGCTGTTATATCTTCTTGGATTGATCCCTTGATCATTATTTGGTGTCCTTCCTTTTCTCTTGTAACAATCTTTATTTTGAAGTCTGTTTTATCTGATAGGAGTGTTGCTTTCTTTTGATTTCCATTTACATGGGATATCTTTTTCCTCCCCTCACTTTCAGTCTATGTGTATCCCTAGGTCTGAAAGAGGCCTCTTGTGAACAACATACATATGGGTCTCACTTTTTTAACCTTTCAGCCAGCTTGTGTCTTTTGGTTGGAGTAATTAATCCATTAGCATTTAAGGCACTTACTGATATGTATATTCCTATTACTATTTTCTTAATTGTTTTAGGTTTGTTTTTGTAGGTCTTTTTCTTCTGTTTCCCACCTAGAGAAGTTCCTTTAGCATTTACTGTAAAGCTGATTTGGTGGTGCTGAGTTCTCTTTTGCTTGTCTGTAAAGCTTTTGATTTCTCTGTAGAATCTGAGTAAGATCTTCACTGGGTAGAGTAATCTTGGTTGTAGATTTCATCTTTCATCATTTTAAATATATCCTTCCACTCTCTTCTGACCTGAAGTATTTCTGCAGAAAAAGCACCTGATAACCTTATGGGGTTTCCCTTATATGCTATTTGTTGCTTTTCCCTTACTGCTTTTAAATACTTTTTCTTTGAATTTAATTTTTGATGAAGTTAGTTTGATTAATATGTGTCTTGGCATGTTTCTTCTTGGGTTTATCCTGTGTGTGACTCTCTCTGCTTCCTTAGACTTGAGTGGCTATTTCCTTTCACATGTTAGTTATGTTTTTGACTATAATTTCTTCAAATATTTTTTCAGATCCTCTCTCTTTTCTTCTTCTGGGACCTCTATAATAATTTGAAGGGTGATGCATATAATGTTGTCCCAGAGGTCTTTGAGACTGTCCTCATTTCTTTTCATTCTTTTCTGTGTATTCTGCTCCTCAGTAGTTATTTCCAGCATTCTGTCTTCCAGCTCACTTATTTGTTCTTTTGCCTCAGTTATTCTGCTATTGATTTCTTCTGGTATACTTTTCATTTCAGTTATTGTGTCGTTCATCACAGTTTGCTTGTTCTTTAGTTCTTCTGGGTCCTTGTTAAACATTTCTTACATTTTCTCAGTCCATGCCTCCATTCTATTTCTAAGATTTTTTAATCATCTTTACTATCATTGTTATGAATTATTTTTCAGGTAGATTGCTTATTTCCCCTTCATTTATTTGGTCTGTTTGGTCTTGTAGGTTTTTACTTGGCTCATTTGTCTGTAAACACTCCTCTGTTGTCTCATTTTTGTTGATGAATGGGACTGTGTTCCTGTCTTGGCTGTTGTTTGGCCTGAGGCATCTAGCACTGAAGTTTGCAAGAAATTGGTTGGAGCCAGTCTCAGTCCCAAGAGGAGGACCTCTGGAAGAGGTCACACTGATTAATGTTCCCAGGGTCTGAAGTTCTCTTGTTAGTCCAGTGGTAAAACTTGGTGCTCACACCACAGGGACTCAGACCCCACCCCCTGCCTGGGAACCAAGACCTTGCAAGCTGTGAGGAGACATGAACCGCATGTCCTCCTACTCTGCCATCTTGACTCTGCCTCCTATCAGAGAATTTTGACCTGAGATCTACCGTGTGTTCATTTTCCAGAGATGCAGTTAACTTCCAAGAACTGCCTGCTAAGTTGTATATATGTCAGTATATATACCCATTTGCATGGGACATATTTATATTTATTAGGAAAAATTTTCGAACTTGTTTATGTTCTCGAAGGGAAATCCTAGTATGGCCAAACAAGTGCCTACCCACCCGTATACAACTGTAAACTCTGGACACTATACAAAAAATGACTTCCTAAAGGCATTAAGAGTGAACAAAATAAAAATATTCTAGAAAGGAGTCAAAACTTGGGGATAGCACTCAATATGTGCTCTCTCTCTTTAAACTAAGGGCAGTTTACATTCAGGGTCATGGAGGATGACCTAGAACTGTGATTGAAAACCCATGGTATTTCTTGCCTAAAAAACTGGAGGACAGAGTTTGGGACATTCACAAACTCTGGAAAGTTTTGGAACAGAAATGGGGGTGAAGTATGAGAAGGAGAGAGACAGCAGAATCTGCTAATTCTCTATCCAAATCTCTGCTCCCTCCCCAAAGGATACCTGAATGGAACAGACACCAAGCAACCAATATTAGGATAACAGAACTAAGATTAGTTTTCACTTGTCCAAGAGACAGCTTTTGTACTTTGAGCCCAACTAAGTTAAGTACTTGCTAAAGCACAAAGTTACCATTCTTCTGAATCCAGATAGCATAGCAGAATCCAGAAACTCCAACATATAACACCCATAATATCCATGAGATAATTCAAAATTACTCAGCATACAAAAAAACAGAAATATACAACAAATACTCAATTTAAGAAAACAGATACTCAGTTTAAGAAAATCAGGAAAAAAGCCAAATTATCCAAATTATCTAAACATTAAAGTTAGAAGACAATAACTAATGTAACAATTATAACTGCTCAGTGAGACAAAGAAAAATATGCTCATAATGAATCAAAAGTCAGAAAACCACAGCAGAGAACAATGATTAAAAAAAAAAGAAGAACAACAAAATGGAAATTCTAGAACTGAGAAATACAGTATTTCATGAATATGTGGTTCTTTCCTCAAAATTAAATTACCTTGCCTACTGGTTCACTGTGTATTTTATTTGAGAAACTTGAGTTTGATGTCCTCTGAAAATAGAATATGTCTTAATAGAAGGATACAGAGGAGCCTGGTGGGCTGCAGTCCATGGAGTAGCAAAGACTCAGAAGCTACTGAGTACACACAGTCCTAATGCTGAAATAGCATTAGAAGTGAAATTTTTCATCTATAATAGGAAAGCAACCAGTTGTTGCCTAAATAACCAGATCTGGAGCAAATTACTTTACCTCTCTTCATTGTATTTTCTTTAGCTAAAAATGGGGATAATAATGGTATTAAAATGTAATATAATGTTCTAAGCACAGTTCCTATAACACTGTAATTGTTCAAAAACTGTATCTGTGATAATGATTTTTTAATTGGATTCCTAATGTACCTTTTTATAAAATAGGAGTATCAAGGTAGATGACATATTCTGGCTGGGTTTTGATAGCTCACTGAGAGAAGAAAGGCCACGACCAGATAAAGTCATGTAAAGAGATTTCCAAAAGCGAAAAGTCTGTTTCTAAGACTTCGCTCATAATCCTTTGTAGAATTCATTCACTGCTAATTAGCTTTTGACATCTGTGCCTCTCCTCTCAATTTAATGTGAATAGTCTTTGTCAAATGATTCCACTAAAGTGTCTTGTTAACCCTAAAATACTGCTGAAATGATTAATTTCCAGGTGCTGAATTGAATAACATTAATCTTTTTTTTTAAACATTTGGTATGAATGTGACTGTCCTATGTATTTTAAAAGACTGAGAGCAACTGCCTCTTTCTGATCTGTCTTGTCACTGCTGTTGATGTTTGAGGAGGTGAGGGGTCCGCTACCTCCAGAGGCATATCTCACATGTTTGACACTCAGTGATAGCAGTTGTAATTGAAATAGAACTTTCAGCTGCTTGTCAAGCAGTTCTCCCGGAGTTCTCCTCCTCATAAACATTGAGATGCATATTCAGAACACAAGACCCAATCCTTCCCTGCTGCTACGTGCAGACTCAGTCGCTCACTCACTCAGCCATGTCTGGCTCTTTGTGACCCCATAGACTGCAGCCTGCCAGACTCCTCTGTCCTTGGAATTTCCCAGGCAAGCATACTGGAGTAGGTTGCTGTTTCCTTCTCCAGGGGGATCTTCCTGACCCGGGGACTGAACCCACATCTCTTGTGTCTCCTGCACTGGCAGGTAGATTCTTGACCAACTGTGCCACCTAACCTCAGGCAATTCCTGGGAGGTGCAACTCAAATAATGGGTATATTTAGCTTATGGTGCTGAATGAGAGGGGCTTTCCTGGTAGTTCAGCGGTTAAGAATGTGCCTGCCAGTGCAGGAGACACAAGTTCAATCCCTGGATAGGGAAGATCCCCTGGAGAAGGAAATGGCAACCCACTCCAGTATTCTTGCCTGGGAAATCCCATGGATAGAGGATCCTGGCGGGCTACAGTCCATGGGGTTGCAAAAGCATCAAACATAAGTTAATGACTAAACACAACAACTGAATGTGAAGCAAGATTGTCTTTCTGCCTTCTGTCTTATAGCTCTCTTGGAAAAGCACTTCTGAAAGTTAAAGGATGAGCAGATCACTTATGGAATATATATTACGTTATTCTTTTGTATCAGTGCTTATAATAGGTAGCAGGAGCATACAGAGGAGGAAGACATATCCTTTTATCCGGTTCTGCTTAACTAGTAGGGAAATGGAATTAAGTTTTGCCTTATTATGAGCCACCTGGATGCTTATGGAAACTAATTCAAATGTTTGCATTAGTTTCCATAAGCATCCAGGTAAGCCAGATATCTTTTTTATTTCAAATTTGGGCAGCTACATCTCAATGAGTGTGATACAATTTGTAGTCACTGATGTAACCCAGGAGAAAGATGACAGTGACCTGATTTGGAGCATGGCAATGGGATCCCAATATATTCTCATTTCAGTTCAGTCGCTCACTGGTGTCCAACTCTTTGTGACCCCAAGGACTGCAGCTCACCAGGCTTCTCTGTCCATCACCAACTACTGAAGCCTACTCAAACTCATGTCCATCGAGTCAGAGATGCCATCCAACCATCTCATCCTCTGTTGTCACCTTCTTCTCCTGCCTTCAATCTTTCCCAGCATCAGGGTCTTTTCAGATGAGTCAGTTATTCGCATCAGGTGGCCAAAATATCCGTGTTTCAGCTTCAGCATCAATCCTTCCAATGAATATTCAGGACTGATTTCCTTTAGGTTTGACTGGTTGGATCTCCTTGCAGTCCAAGGAACTCTCAAGAGTCTTCTCCAACACCACATTCAAATACATCTATTCTTCGGCACTCAGCTTTCTTTATATATTCTCAATAACTGATAATATGTCATCATTGTCCAGAGTAATCAAGGAAGAATAGTTTGAAAAATATTAAACTCTGAAAGTAGGTTATATGTAAATATAATCATGTAGATGCATCAGGAACCTTGTTTGTATCTCTTTATTAAAGCCTTGAGGATTGAAGGAATATATTGCTGTCAGCAGCATTGCAGGTTTGTTGAGTGCTCTGGGATTGTGTTAATTTCCTAATAAACTGTGCTTGACAGCATATTCACTTAGTCATTGAGAAATAATTGTTGAAATATTTTTTATTTTTATTAAAATATAACAGCCCTCTTACTTTGAGGGCTGAGATGAACACTTTAATTTCTAACAACCTGTGCAACACCACCAAAAGGAAAAGATCAGAATCCCCATTTTATAAATGAAGACACTGAAGCTCAGGAAGGCTACATAATTTTCCAAGGCTATAGATGTCATAGTATCAAGGTAAGAAGTAAGTTCTATATCTGTTTACTCTGAAAAGCATTGTTCTTAAGTTCTGCCACCTTTTGAATAGGAATTTGTTTTACATTTAACCCAAAGAGCAGAGATTGACTGAAGAGGGTAAGAAGATAATCCTGCCTTAACCCCACCCAAAGGAAAAAGAAATAAGTATACTAAAATTAACTCTCCTGGCATTAGCATTTGCCCAAATTAGGAAACATAAATAGCCAAATAGCCATGAATGACAAAGAGAAACCTTAATTCACCAAGTAGTCTTATTATCCCTGTTTTATACTGGTATTGTATATATTCATGTATTCAGTAATACTGAAGAATCATAGTGGAAAATATTTTTATTAACTTGTAACACACTCAGATAAAGATCCCCACAGATTGATAGAGGTGCTCAGATGTGGTGATGGCACCTAGAGGACAGCTACATCATCTGGAAAGGCTTAAATCTAAGAGGAGAAGACTTTAATAGGGGTGGGATAGGAGGAAGGTTATAAAAGCTTCAGACTTGTCTTTCACACTGGGAATATGTGTATACATAGAAGAGAAAGATTGAATTTATTCTGTTTATGTACAAGCAGCAAAGCATGGAACTCTAGGTAGAATATTGTCAAGGTTTCGGTCTCAACTCAGTGTAACACCTCTGTAATTAAAACATCCCATCTTGGAGTCTGCCCTTTGGGATCTGGTTTACCCCATCCTGTGAGATTTTCAGTGAGACCACAAGAAGTCACTTGCTCAACATGTTATAGTAAGATTCTTATGTAGACGAACTTAAGCGCCTGACTTCTAAATTTATAGAATTACATCAACCTGTAAAGTAGTTGGAAATAAAATGAAGCGATGGAAATCTAGCTTTTCTCATCAGAAAATTAAGGTTTTATAGTTTCTGGATAAGTGAGATTGAGAAAGTTGTTTAATTTCTCTGAGCCTCCATTTCTTCATCACATGAAGTTAATACCATAGTCCTCGCAAGACTGTTGTGAAGAACAAAGAGATCATCCATGGGAAGTGCTTAGCACATGTTAGTTATTACATTATAATTAGTGTATAAGCTTATATTAGTATACATGCTTCTTACCTGGTGTGTCTAGAATCTTCAGTGTATTGCAGCTAGGGATATAAATGTGAAGGGTTAAGCAAGTGTTTCTCTAACAACGGTTCGTACCTGTGGCAAGATCTAGGCTGTCTTTGCACTTTGGAGGCCTAGAAAGTGCCCCCCAAAAGGTATTTACTTTCTTCAGCTATTTGGGTGCTAGGGAGTGGTAAAAAAAAACATGTGGTAACTATAAAATTATGCCACAAGACTCTGAGGAGCATGTTTCTAATGTGGTTTGAAAGTTTTCTATACAGCATTCCTTAGACTTGGCAGCTGCCTTAAAATATCCCTCAGATTCTAGTTGGATTTGAAGATCTTGAGTATGTGTCTTGGGTATCACCAGTTAAAACCTAGCTTAATACCTGAAGGACAAGTATCATGTGTCTGGATTCTTGGTGTAACTTTTACCTTATGAATTAGTAAGCAATGAACAGGGGGACATGTATGGTTGGATAGGCTGTTCCCTGTATATGTTCACTTAACTGAGCAGTTAGACGGGGGCTGAAAACCAAACTATATTTGGATCATCAATGTGTACACCCTGGCAAAAATGTATCGACCCAGGTGGTGGTGGTTTAGTCACTAAGTCTTGATCAACTCTTTGCGACCCCATGGACTGTAGCCCACCAGGCTCCTCTGCCCATGGAATTCTCCAGGCAAGAATACCCAAGTGGGTTGCCATTTCCCCATGGGATATTCCCCACCCAGGGACTGAACTCATGTATCCTGCATTGTAGGCAAATTCTTTATCACTGAGCCACCAGGGATTCCCTATCTACCTAGAGGGAAACAATTATTTTTATAATTCACATATAGTTGTCATTGAACTAAAATAGATGTAGACGTGACAGCATTTGCCCTTACTTTTCAGGGTCTCTATGTATTTTGAAAGATACTGAGGCTCAGAGTGAGTTATACGCATTAGATGAAAAGATATTTAGGGTAAGGGAATGCCTGTATGCAGAGTGCTTTCACACTCGATGAACCCATGGCCATTTGCTGCCGCGTCAAAGAATTGCTCATTAACACCCAGGGAACTGTAACTTCAGGTCTGAGGGCCATATCACGGCATACGACCCGTTCTGTCCCCAAGGAGTTTACTATCTAGTGAATGTGGTAAAATAGACTAATAGCTGTACTAGAAAGTAGAACATAAGGAAAGTCTCAAGAGGGGTACAAACAAATGTTACTGAACATTCTGGGAAGGGCTTCTATGCATTATGTGCAAGTGGAAGGCTTCAGCCCAAATTGTGAATTAATATTCCAAAGATTCCGCAAATCTTTTCATCTCAGCCTCCTTTAGTTACAGATGCTGTTGATACCCTTCCCCTTCTTCATGTTGGCCAGTATGTTCATTATAACAAAATTAGGAAGCCACTGGATAATACAAGACCGTCCCTGGGTTATATCCCCCAATACAAGGAGCCTCCTTCTTATGCTTGTTATGCAGAGATCCTGAACTTTTGGAGGAGGGACATCCTCAGTGGTATTTTTTTTTAACATCACATAAATTCTAGGTAACCATTATTGATAATTCTGGATGATACTGCTTTCTCTTTATTTATGTTGTATCTTTTTTATTTGGCTAATGTAAAAATATATGCATATGTAAGAGATTTCAATCATAGGTTTGTTTCCAAATATGTGTATATGTTAGTCACTCAGTTGTGTCTGACTCTTGACAACCCCAGAGACTGTAGCCCACCAGGTTCTTCTGTCCATAGAATTCTCCAGACCAGAATGCTGGAGTGGGTAACCTTTCCCTTCTCCAGGAGATCTTCACAACCCAAGGAGCGAACCCAGGTCTCCTGCATTGCAGGCAGATTCTTTACTGAGCCACCAGGGAAGCATTATACCTAAAAGTCAATATGTTTTTTATTCTTCAACCCTAAATTTTCTTACAGAACTTTTTAGAAAATTAGTCCACAGAAGTATATGGAGAAATACCCATCCTTACAAATCGCTAAGAAATTCAACTTATGTATGCTCTTCTAAGAGCTTCCTTCATTGCTAAATCAGTAAAGAATCTGCTTGCAGTGCAGACAACCCAGGTTCAATCGCTGGGGCGGAAAGATCCTCTGGAGAAGGAAATGGCAACCCACTCCAGTATTCTCGCCTGGAGAATCCCGTGGACAGAAGAGCCTGGCAGGCTGTAGTTCATGGGTTTTCAAGAGTCGGACACGACCTAGCGAATATACCACCACCACCGTGGTCTTCTAAGCAACATTAATCATGGTTTGATAAAAAGGTGAGGGACGGTGGAAGCCCAGGTCCTGTTTTAAGTGAAATATTACTTTTTGAGAACTTTTAATATTTACTCTCTAAGCAACTTTCAAATGTGTAATAGGGTATTTCTAACCACAGTCACCAGGCTGTATATTACATCTCTCAATGTACTTTTATGACAAGAAGTTTGTTTATTTTGACCCTCTTCACCTTGTTGATCACAATGCACACAGCTTCTGTCTGCCACCAATCTTCCTTGTTTCTATGAATTTGGTGGATTTTTTGTTTTTTTAGAGGCCGAGTATAAATGAAATCATATGGTGTTTGTCTTTCTCTGACTTATTTTCACTTAGTAAGATACTCATGAAGTCCTTCTATGTTGACAGAAATGCAATGTTTTATTATTTTCTATAGCTGAATGATTTTCTGTTGTACGTATATACCACATTTTCTCTATTCATCCATCAGTGAACACTTAGGTTCCTTCTATGTCTTGGCTCTTGTAAGTAATGCAGTAAATATATATCTTCTCCAGTTAGAGTCTTGGCTTTCTTCAGATAAATATCTGAAAGGGAAACTGCTGGATCATATGGTAGTTTTAAACTTTTTAAATAACCTCCATACAGTTTTTTATAGTGGCTCTGTCAATTTCCATTCCCACCAATATTTCTGCACAAGATTTCCTTTTCTCCACATCCTGAGAAACACTTAATTTTTTTCTTTTTGATAGTCTTTCTAATAGGTGTGAGGTGATATTTCATTTGTTTTTTTAGTATGAAATATAGTTGATTTATAATATTTGAATTGTTTTTTAACATGAAGTATAGTTGATTTATAATATTAATTTCAGGTGTACAACATAGTGATTTAGTATTTTTATAGTCCATTAAATGTTGTTACAAGATATGGCTATAATTCCCTGTGATATGTATCCTTGTTGCTTCTCTATTTTATGCATGATATTCTGTATCTCTTAGTCACTTACCCCCAAATTGCCCCTCCTACCTTCCCTTTCACCTCTGTAACCATTTGTTTGTTTGCTGTATCTGTGAGTCTGTTTCTGCTTTGTCATATACATTGATTTGTATTTGTTTATCTTTTAAATTTTTATTTTATATTGGAATATAGTTGATTTACAATGTTATATTAGTATCAGGTTACAGCAGAGTGATATAACTGTACATATATATATAAACTATTATTTTTAGATTCTTTTTCATATAGGTTATTACAGAGTATTGAATAGAGTCCCCTGTGCTATATGGTAGGTACTAGTTGATTGTTTTATCCATAGTGTATGTATGTTAATCCCAACCTCCTACTTTACCTCACTCCCCATACTTCCTCTTTGGTAACAGTAAGTTTATTTTCTAAGTCTGAGAATCTGCTTCTGTTTGGTACATAAGTTCGTTTGTATAGTATGATATTTGTCTTTTCTATTTCTAAATTATTTCACTAAGAATAATATTCTCTAGGTCCATCCATGTTGCTACACATGATAGAATTTTATTCTTTTTTATGGATGAGTAATATTCCATTGTATGTATGTACCATATCTTTATCCACTCATCTGTTGATGGACACTTGGTTTCCTTCCATATCTTAGCTATTATAACTAACGTGGCTATGAACACTGGAGAGAGGAGAGGCATATATGTTGTTGGATTAGTGTTTCTGTTTTTCTCTGGACGTGTAGTCAGGACAAGAATTGTTGGATCATGGGGATGTCCTTTATATCATAGGGGACTGGGATGCAAAAGTAGGAAGTCAAGAGATACTTGGGGTAACAGTCAAGTTTGGCCTTGGAGTACAAAATGAAGCAGGACAAAGGCTAACAGAATTTTGCCAAGAAAACACACTGGTCATAGCAAATACCCTCTTCCAACAACACAAGAGACAATTCTAAAAATGGACATCACCAGATGGTCAATACCAAAATCAGATTGATTATATTCTTTGTAGTTGAAGATGGAGAAGTGCTCCACAGTCAGCAAAAACAAGACCAGGAGCTGACTGTGGCTCAGATCATGAACTCCTTCTTGCCACATTCAGACTTAAATTGAGGAAAGTAGGGAAAACCACTAGGCCATTCAGGTATGACCTAAATCAAATCCCTTACAATTATACAGTGGAAGTGACAAATAGATTCAAGAGATTAGATCTGATAGAATGCCTTAAGAATTAGACGGACAGAGGTTCATGACGTTGTAAAGGGGATGGTGATCAAAACCATCCCCAAGAAAAAGAAATGCAAAAAGCCAAAATGGTTTTGTGAGGAGGCCTTACAAATAGATGAAAAGAAGAGAAGTGAAAGGCAAAGGAGGAAAGGAAAGATATACTCATCTGAATGCAGAGTTCCAGAGAATAGCAAGGAGAGATAAGAAAACCTTTATAAATAATGAACAATGCTGAACAATGCAAAGAAATAGAGGAAGACATGGAATGGAAAAGAGTAGAAACCTCTTCAAGAAAATTAGAGATACCAAGGGAACATGTCATGCAAAGATGGGCACAATAAAGGACAGAAACGGTATGGACCTAACAGAAGCAGAAGATACTAAGAAGAGGTGGCAAGAATACACAGAAGAACTATACAAAAATAATCTTAATGACCTGAATAACCATGATGCTGTGATTATTCATCTAGAGCCACATATCCTGGTGTGTGAAATCAAGTGGGTCTTAGGAAGTATCACTATGAACAAAGCTAGGGAAAGTGATGGAATTCCAGTTGAGCTATTTCAAATCTTAAAGATGATGTTGTGAAAGGGCTACACTCAATATGCCAGCAGATTTGGAAATCTCAACAGTGCTCACAGGACTGGAAAAGGTCAGCTTTCATTCCAATCCTGAAGAAGGCCAGTGCCAAAGGGCGTTCAGACTTCCGCACAACCGCACTCATTTCACATGCTAACAAACTAATGCTCAAAGTCCTTCAAGCCAGGCTACAACAGTACATGAACTGTGTACTTCCAGATGTCCAAGCTGGATTTAGAAAAGTCAGAGGAACCAGAGATCAAACTTCCAGCATCTTCTGGATCACAGAAAAAGCAAGAGAATTCTAGAAAATATACTTCTGGAATCTACTTCTATTCCAGAATCTACTTCTGCTTCACTGACTACGCTAAAGCCTTTAACTTGTAGATCACAACAGACTATGGAAAATTCTTAAGGAGATGGGAATACCAGACCACCTTACCTGCCTCATTCAAAACCTGTATGCAGGTCAGGAAGCAACAGTTAGAATGGGACATGGAAAAACAGACTGGCTCCAAATTGGGAGAGGAGTACGTCAAGGCTATATATTGTCACCTTACTTATTTAACTTTTATGCAGAGTCCTGTGCTATGATGCTTAGTCACTTAGTTGTGTCTGACTGTTTGCAACCCCATGGACTGTAGCCCACCAGGTTCCTGTCCATGGGAATTCTCCAGGCAAGAATACTGGATTGGATTACCATGTCCTCCTCCAGGGAATTTTCCCAAACCAGCAATTGAACCCATGTCTCCTGCATTGCAGGTGGACTCTTTACCACCTGAGCTAGGATAAAGCCCAAGCTGGAATCAAGACTGCCAGGAGAAATATCAATAAACTCAGATATGCAGATGACACCACTCAAGGCAGAAAACAAAGAGGAACTGAAGAGCTTCTTGATGAAGGTGAAAGAGGAGAGTGAAAAGCTGACTCAAAACTCAGCATTCAAAAAACGAAGAATATGGCATCCAGTTCCATCACTTCATGGCAAATAGATGGGGAAACAATGGAAACAGTGAGAAACTTCATTTTCTTGGGCTCCAAAATCAGTGTGGATGATGACTGCAGCCATGAAATTAAACAATGCTTGCTCCCTTGAAGAAAAGCAATGACAAACCTTGACAAACAATGACAAACCTCCTTTGAAGAAAAGCAATGACAGCATATTGGAAGACAACACATTAAAAAGCAGAAACATTACTTTGCCTGCAAAGGTCTGTATCATCAAAGCCCTGGTGTTGCCAGTAGTCATGTGTAGATGTGAGAGCTGGACAATAAAAACGGCTGAGCACTGAAGAATTGATGCCTTCAAACTGTGGTGCTGGAGAAGACTCTTGAGAGTCCCTTGGACTGCAAGGAGATCAAACCCATCAGTCCTAAAGGAAATCAACCCTGAAAATTCACTGGAAGGACTGATGCTGAATCTCCAATATTTTGGCCACCTGACATGAAGGATCAGCTCATTGGTAAAGACCCTGATGCTGGGAAAGATTGAAGGCAGGAGGAAAAGGGGATGAAAGAGGATAAGATGGTTAGATGGTATCACCGACTTAATGGACAGGAGTTTGAGCAAGCTCCAGGAGTTGGTGAAGGACAGGGAAGCTTGGTGTGCTGCAGTCCATGGGATCACAGAGTCGGACAGGACTGAGTGACTGAATAGCAAAGGGTAGTCGTATTTTTAGTTTTTTTGAAGTACCTCCATACTTTTTTCCATAGTGGCTGCACCAGTGTACACTCCCATAATCAGTGTGCAAGGATTCCCTTTTCTTCACATTTTCTCCAACATTTGTTAAATTGTAGACATTTTGTTGATAGCCATTCTGAAGTGTGAGGTGATATCTCATTGTTTTTATTTGTACTTCTCTAATTAGTAGTGATATTGATCATATTTACATGTACTCATTGGCTATATGAATGTCTTCTCTGGAAAAATACTGAGATCTTTACCTAAGTTTAATCAGATTGTTTTAATGCTATTGAATTATATGAGTTATTTATTTCAGATATTAGCTCCTTATCAGATATATGATTTGTAAATATTTTCTCCCTTCAGTAGTAAGTTGTCTTTTCATTTTGCTGATGGTTTCCTTTGCTGTGCAGAAGCATTTTAGTGACATAGTACCACTTATGTATTTTTCCTTCACTTTTGATATGAAATCCAAAAATTTACACAGAGACTGATGCCAAGAAGCTTACTACCTATGTTTTCTTCTAGGAGTTTTTTGACACCCAGTGTTACTTTAAAGTCTCTAATCTGTTTTAAGTTTATTTTTCTATATGGTAAAAGATAGCAGTCCAGTTTTTTTTTTTTTTTAACTTTTAATTTCATATTGGAGTGTAGCCAATTAAAAATGTGATAGTTTCAGGCACACAGCAGAGGAACTCAACTATACATATACAAGTATCAGAGAAATTAAATGGAAGTAATCTTGTTCAGGCTTCAGAAACCAGAAAGCAGAGCAGGCGTCTGACCTTGCTTCTGACCTGCCTGAACACTGACTGAGGGCCTGCTGTGAGTGCAAGCTGAGCAACACTATAGATAAATTAGGGGGCAGATCTTGGAATTGTTGAGCCCCTGGAGGAGGTCTGGCCAATCAAGCCCTGGGCTTAATAGCGTTCCAAGATTGGAAGACAAAACAAACAGCATTGTAAGAAAAGATTAACATAAAATCAGAGCTGCAGTTTGCTGGCAAACTGATGGCGCTAGCAGTTTGCAGCCTGGGGTTATAAAACTGCAATTTTGAAGCCTCCCTCCTGGAGTGAAGGCTGTACCCCAAGCCCTGTTACATGAGACCTCCCAGTGCTTTTGTGTCTGAATGTCTGTCAGGCCAGTTTAGTCATGTATGTGCTGTTACATACTGCCTTTACTGTTTCTATTTATCTTTTTGTTTAGTGATTACATATTGAAAATAAATTGGATAATTCTTCATTAAATAGTGAAATTGTTTATTTGTGTATAACAAGCGGTTTCTTTTGTTAATTGTTTGTGTAAAACAAGTGGTAACTTTTGTTAACAAGCCCTTCACACCGGAAATGAAGGTTAGAACTTACAGCAAAACAGTGCCCATTTCTCCCCAGCTCCTCTCCCATCCAGGTTGCCCCATAGCATTGAGCAGTGTTCCCTGTGTTAAATAGCATGTCCTTGGTGGTTACCCATTTTCTATATAGCAGTGTATACATGTCGATCCCAAACTCCCTAACTATCCCTTCCCCTTGGCCACTTCTAGTTCATTCTCTAAGTCTGCGAGTCTCTTTCTGTTTTGTAAGTATGTTCATTTGTATCACTTATTTTTAGATTGCACATATAAGGAATGCCATAGGATACTTCTCCTCCTCTATCTGACTTACTTCACTCAGTATGACAATCCCTAGATCTATCCATGTTTCTTCAAATAGCATTATTTCATTCTTCTTAGTGACTGATTAATATTCTGGTGTTTGTTTGTACCAGATCTTCTTTATCCATTCTTCTGTCGATGGACATTTAGGTTGCTTCCATGTCTTGGCATTGCAGGGTCATATAGTAGCTCTAATTTTAGTTTTTAAGGAACCTCCATACTCTTTCTTCATCGTGGTCATACCAACTTACATTCCCATCAACAATGAAGGAGAGTTCCCTTCTCTCCACACCCTCTCTTATGTCTATTGTTTGTGGATTTTTTGATGATAGCCTTTTGACTGGTGTGAGGTGATATCTCATTGTGGTTTGGATTTGTTTTTCTCTAGTAATTACTGATGTTGAGCATTTTTTCATGTGCTTCTTGGCCACCTTTATGTCTTCTTTGGAGAAACGTCTGTTTAGATCTTCTACTTATTTTTTGATTGGGTTGTTTTAGTCATATTAAGCCTCATGAGGAAAAAAAAAAAAAAGCCTCATGAGCCTTTGTAGCTTTGGAGACTAATCTCTTGTCTATCTCATCATTTGCAAATATTTTCTCCCAATCGGTGGGTCATCTTTTCATTTTATTTATTGTTTCTTTTGCTATGCAAATGTTTTTGAGTTTAAATAGGTCCCTTTCATTTATTTTTATTTCTGTTATTCTGGGAGATGGATCAAAAAATATATTGCTGCAAGTTATGTCAGATAATGCTTTGCCTATGTTTTCCTCTAGGAGTTTTATAATGTCTGGCCTCACATTTAAATCTTTAATCCATTTTGAGCTTATTTTTACATATAGGGTTAAAGAATGATGTAGTTTTATTTATTTATTCCCATTTATTTTTATTAGTTGGAGGCTAATTACTTTATAATATTGTAGTAGTTTTTGTCATACATTGACATGTAGCTGTCCAGTTTTCCCAGCGTTATTTCTTGAAGAGACTCTTTCTAACATTGTTTATTCTTGTCTCCTTTGTCATAGATGGATTGACCATAGATATATGGGTTGATTTCTGGGCTTTCTCTCCTATTCCATTGATCTATATTTCTGTGTTTGTGCCAGTACCACACTGTTTTGATGACTTCATTTTTATCCTTTTGCATGTCGTTATCCTGTTTTCTCAACACCATTTACTGAAAAGACCATTCTTTCCCTATTGTATACTTTTGGCAAGTTTGTAATTAGTTGACCATATATGTGTGGGTTTATTTTGGGGGTTTCTATTCTGTTCTGCTGATCTTTGTGTCTGTTTTTATATACCATGGTGTTTTGATTACCATAATTTTGTTATGTAGCTAGAAATCAAGGAGTATGATGCCTCCAGGTTTGTTCTTTTCTCTTAAGATTGCTTTGACTATTTAGGATCTTTTATGGTTCTACACAAATTTAGGATATGTCGTTCAGTGAAACGCTATTTTGAGTATCTAAAATATACTCTAAAACAACTGTGCTATCCAGTATCATACTGATTTTTCTTTTCTGTACTCCAGAGAAAAATTCTAGGAGAAGTTATCAGTTTTATAGGTTGGTCTTATAGGTTCACTTTGAAGAATGTGTTGGTTAACAGCAAATTGATTTTACTGGCACAACTGCAAGTATGGAAGTTTCTATAGTAGCTCATCTATAAGATATGGCAACAGAATTAAGAAGCCAGGTCTAAGAGGGTTTACCCTCTTAGGGTAAAGGATAATAAAAGAAGGATGGAAAGGAGTCACACAAGAATGACATGTGGGTGCCCCCAAAGAGGCAGGCAGGGCAGGGGCAAAAAAGGCAGACTTGAAAGAAGAGTAAAGGAATATTTAAATCTCTTCTGGATTTTGTCTATCCCAAAGAGTACTCACATAGGTGAAATATAGAGCTATTTTCAGTAATGGATTAAGCAAAATATCTTTCTAGCTGTTGCAGGGGCATGAAGGCAGAGCATCCCCTCATAGGGTCGAGTTGAATACAGAAAGAAAATCAAACCAGATTTATTCAGCATTGTTGGCTGCCCCTACAGGCTTTGTTCCAGTCTTACTCAATTCACTCTATGTCCCATTGGGACCTTGGGCTGCCAGAGCAACATTAGACGGGCTTGCAGAAAAGCCTTCATTGTGAAGTCTAGCAATTCTGTCTCGAATTTCCTCTTGAATGTTAGAGAAGTGGAAATAGCTTTTGGAGTCATAAAGTGCAGAAATGATGTAGCAGCTTGCCCTAAACAGGCAGAAACAGAGATAGGTAGCCTTCTAGGAGAGTCAAGATGCAGATACTTTGATTACTTCTACTACAATGCACTCTGCTGGAAGAAACATTACTAATAAAGTCTAAGCCTAACATGGGTGACAAAAGGAAATCAGTGAAATGTAGGCTGGTGTGTTAAATATTTAATATCTCTTGAATTGCTTTTGATCTCTCAATCACACTGGCTAGTTAACTGTTTGACACCATCTTTTTAGCTTTTCTTTCTAGATTTTCTTAACATCTCTCTTATTTTCTGATAAAAATGTGTCCCATACTCACAATAAAAGTTGTGACAATATTAATAAATATAATAAAAACCCAAATCATCCATAATCCTATCTTTTTGAGGTAAGCAGTGTTAACGTTGATGCAGTTTTTCTTTCTAGTTTCTAAGTATGTATTTTTTAATCACACTTGTTATCTTTAATATGAAATTTTCTATCCTACATTTGTATCTGATTACTTAGATGATGAGGATTTTCCCATCTTTCAAAGCCATATGTTAATGTCTGGAAACCGTATGTTAATATCTGGGCTTCCTTGGTAGCTCAGCTGGTAAAGAATATGCCTGCAATGCAGGAGACCGCAGTTTGATTCCTGGATTGGGAAGATCTCCTGGAGAAGGATTAGGCTACCCACTCCAGTATTCTTGGGCTTCCCTGGTGGCTCAGATGGTAAAGAATCTACCTGCAATGCAGGAGACCTGGGTTTGACTAGCAGGTTGGGAAGATCCCCTGGAGAAGGGAACAGCTACCCACTCCAGTATTCTTGCCTGGAGCATTCCATGGACAGACGAGCTTGGCAGGCTGCAGTCCATGGGATCGCAAAGAGTCAGACACAACTGAGCAACTTTCACAAACTCACTAATGTCTGGAGAATATTTCATGATAGCATTTACCAAAAATGATCTAAAGCTTTGCTTGTATTTTGAAACACTTAGGTTGTTTCCAAATTGTTATGATTTTGAGTTATATTGAAATAATTCTTCCTCATACATAAATTTATGAACTCACCTCTGAATAATTTTTTACAATAAATTCCTAAACTGGGACTACAGTTTCAGAGAGTATGCCCTTGCTTAAGCTTCTTAAATTACAAGATATGTCCATTAAAGCCAAAGAGTGACATTTAGTATAAACTGGAGACAACTCAATATGGCCCAGGCACCCTGTTATTGATTGAGGGTACACCAAGCTCCAAGACCTGTGAGTGTAGGCTGCTGTTTCTACATGTTTTAGAAAATAGGAGCTTAATGAATCCACTCAAGTACTAGGTATGAATGTTCTTGCTGGTTGCTCTGGTAAGGTGGTCTGTTCACTTGTTTTCACATGGCCAACCAAATTAAAACTGTCCTCCTAGTTTATAATACTTATATGTATGTACGTACACACACACACACACACACACACACACACACACACACACACACACACACACACACACACACACACACACACACAGGCTTCCCTGGTGGCTCAGATGGTAAAGAATCTGTCTCCGATGCAGAAAGACCTGGCTTAGATCCCTGGCTTGGTGAGACCCCTAGAGAAGGAAATGGCAACCCACTACAATATTCTTATCTGGAGAATCCCATGGACAGAGGAGCCTGGAGGGCTATGGTCCCATGGGGTGGCAAAGAGTCAGATGCGACTGAAAAACTAACCCCCGCCCCCACCACACATACACATATATATGTGTGTGTGTATATGTGTGTGGGGGGGGCGGTGTGTGTATCAAAGCAGCTTGATCTGTGTGTTTCAGATTATGTCCAATGTAGGACACAAACAGCTTCCCACATGACCCACGTTGACAAAACACTTACTTTGTGCCAGGTGGTTTCACATACATTATTTCAGAGATTTCACCTCTGACATCAGGCGAAGACAGTGATGATGACAGAGGTGGTCCTAATGAAGACCCATGGTCATGCCAGAAGCATCACACACTTCATGTCTCACTCTGGGTACTGAGTGACGTCCAACCTCCTCTGACCCCTGCCCTTGGATTTCGGTAGCGTTATAACATGGGACCCAGGTAAGAACCACTCTTAAGCCACCAGCACTCAACGTGGAAGCAGCCTTTGGGGCTTCAGGGCTGCCCTTGAGCAGGAGAGCACTGGAGTCAATGGATGAAGGCTTCTCTGTGTCCTCCTGGGCAGGAGATTCAAAGGATCTTTATAAGGACCTGGTAAGACTGAGCACTGGTCTGTTAGACAGGAGGGTAGAGAGCTATCTGAAAAAAATCTAAAAATGCATCTTAGTGGTTTTCCTTTATTTCTGAGGACTATTTTCCCAGAATATAATGTTCATGAATAAATTACCTGCATGTTAGCCTTTGTCTCAGGTTCTACTTTCCTCAGGAGCCATGATAAGGCAAAAAACATGTCTAAAGTCCCTAAATAAAATAAGTGGACCCTTCCTTTACTTTTATTTATTTTTTTTTTTTGGAAACAACCCTTTATTTATTTTCTCTATCCCTCTTTCTGAATATTTTATCTTCTCTCTTTTTATAAGCATAAGTACAGACACATGTACAAACACATAAACATTTAATGGAGTTAGAATAGTGAAAGCTCAACCTAGGAATTACCCAGTAATTCAGCAAAATTAAAGATTAGCATGTGATGGTATAACATAAGTCATTTCCCAAATTTTGGTACTCTTAAATCAGCAGTTCTTAAAGCATGGTTTGCATACATACACTGGGAATCCCCAAGGCTTTTTCAGGAGGTCTGTGAAGTCAAACCTACTTTACTAATAGTATTAAGATGGTAGTTGCCTTTCTCACTTCACTTGGAATAATTAAAGCAAAAACCATTTCATCCTCTGTTGCCTCCTTCCCCTGGTGCCCTCAGAGGATGAGGTGGTTGGATGGCATCACTGATTCAATGCACATAAGTTTGAGTAGACTCTGGGAGATAGTGAAGGATAGGGAAGCCTGACATGCTGCAGTCCACAGGGTCGCAAAGAATCAGACATGACCTAGCCACTGCACAACAACAAGAGCAAGAACAATGGTGGGTGAAAGTGCTGGCAGCTTAGCATGAATCGAGACAGTGGAACCAAACTGTACTAGTACTATTATCCAGTGTCTTCTCCTTCACAATGCACATGGAATTTTTAAAAAACTGCCAGTTTAACTTAAGAGTTAAGTCAAGTTAACTTAACATCAAGTTAAGTCCTTGATGAAACAGTTCAGCTTGGTTCAGTCGCTCTGTCATGTCCAGCTCTTTGTGACCCCATGGACTGCAGCACGCCAGGCCTCCCTGGCCATCACCAACTCACGGAGCTTACTCAAACTCATGTCCATCGAGTCAGTGATGCCATCCAACCATCTCATCCTCTGTTGTCCCCTTCTCCTGCCTTCAATCTTTCCCAGCATCAGGTCTTTTCAAATGAGTCAGCACTGCTCATGAGGTGGCCAAAGTATTGGAATTTCAGCTTCAGCCTCAGTCCTCCCAATGAATGTTCAGGACTGATTTCCTTTAGGATGGAATGGTTGGATCTCCCTGCAGTCCAAGGGACTCTTGAGAGTCTTCTCCAACACCACAGTTCAAAAACATCAATTTTTCGGCACTCAGCCTTCTTTATAGTCCAACTCTCACGTCCATACATGACTACTGGAAAAACCATAGCTTTGATTAGATGGACCTTTGTTGCCAAAGTAATGTCTCTGCTTTTTAATATTCTGTCTAGGTTGATCATAGCTTCCAAGGAGCAAGCGTCTTTTAATTTCATGGCTGCAGTCGCCATCTGCAGTGATTTTTGAGCCTGAGAGAATGACGTCTCTCACTGTTTCCGTTGTGTCCCCATCTATTTACCATGAAGTGATGGGACTGGATGCCATGATCTTATTATGTTACTGTATGTTACAGATATATAATATAGTGATTCACAATTTTAAACATATACCATTTATGGTGGTGGTGGTTTAGTCACTAAGTCTTGTTTGACTTCTGTGACCCCATGGACTGTAGCCTCTCAGACTCCTGTGTGCATGGGATTCTCCAGGCAAGAATACTGGAGTGGGTTGCTATTTCTTTCTCCAGGGGATATTCCTGACCCGGGAATTGAACCTGGGTCTCCTGCATTACAGGCAGATTCTTTGCCAACTGAGCTATGAGGGAAGCCATTTATAGTATACAATATATACATACTATACTCAATAATAATATACTACATATTATACTATATGGAGTAAATTTTATAGTAAATAGTATAATATATTTATTTTATTCCCCATGTTGTACAATATATCCTTATAGCTTTTTTTTTTTTTTCATTTATTTTTATTAGTTGGAGGCTAATTACTTTACAATATTGTAGTGGTTTTTGTCATACATTGACTTGAATTAGCCATGGATTTACATGTATTCCCCATCCAGATCCCCCCTCCCAACTCCCTCTCTACCCGCTCCCTCTGGGTCTTCCCAGTGCACCAGGCCCGAGCACTTGTCTCATGCATCCAACCTGGGCTGGTGATCTGTTTCACCATAGATAATATACATGTTTCGATGCTGTTCTCTTGAAACATCCCTCCCTCGCCTTCTTCCACAGAGTCCAAAAGTCTGTTCTGTACATCTGTGTCTCTTTTTCTGTTTTGCATATAGGGTTATCATTACCATCTTTCTAAATTCCATATATATGTGTTAGTATACTGTAATGGTCTTTATCTTTCTGGCTTACTTCACTCTGTATAATGGGCTCCAGTTTCATCCATCTCATTAGAACTGATTCAAATGAATTCTTTTTAATGGCTGAGTAATATTCCATGGTGTATATCCCATATGCCTATATTGTCCCTCTGTCCTTCCATCTCCCCACTGGTAACCACTAGTTTGCTCTTTAAACCTGTGAATCTGCTTTTTTTTTTATATTCACTAGTTGTATATTTTTAGATTCCACCTATATGTGACATTATATAGTATTTGTCGTTCTCTGTTTGACCTATTTCATTTAGCAAAATACCCTCCAAGTCCATTCATGTTGCTGCAAATGGCAAAATTTCATTTTTATGACTGAGTTGTATTCCAGTGTGCACACGTGTGTGTGTGTGTGTGTGTGTGTATACACATCATCTTTATCCATTATCTTTATTCATTCACCTGTTTATGGACACTTAGGTTGCTTCTGTATCTTGGCAATTATAAGTAATGCTGCTGTAAACATTGGGGTGCCTATATCTTTCCCAATTAGTGTTTCTGATTTTTTTAGGATATATACCAGGGAATGGAGTTGCTGAGCCACATGCTAGTTCTGTTTTTAGGTTTCTGAGAAACTTCCATACAGTGTGCTGCAGTGGCTGCCCCGGTTTACATTCTCAGCAGCAGTGTGCAGCGTTTCCCTTTTCCCGATATACTCACCATTTTTACTTGTGTTCTTTTCTTTAAATATTTATTTTTATAGTGGCACTAGTGGTAAAAAAAAAATCCACCTGCCAGTGCAGCAGATGTAAGAGATAAGTGTTCAGTCCCTGGGTTGAGAAGATCCCCTGAAGTAGGAAATGGCAACCCAGTCCAGTAATTTTGCCTGGAAAATTCCATGGACAGAGGAGCCTGACGGGCTACAGTCCATGGGGTCTGAAAGAGTCAGACATGACGGAACACTAATACTTTATTTAATTTATTTGACTGCCCCAGCCCTTAGCTGTGGCATGTGGGATCTTACATCTTCATTGGATTCATTGAGTTACGCATGAGTTATGGCATGCGAACTCTTAGTTGTAGCATGTAGGGTCTAGTTCCCTAACTAGGGATTGAACCCAGGCCCCCTGCATTGGAAGTGTCGAGACAGCCACTGGATCCCCAGGGAAGTCCCTATTTGTGTTCTTTTTCATAATAACCATTCTGAATGGTGTGAGGTGATATCTCTCTGTGGTTTATTTTGAGTTTCTCTGATACTTAGCAGTGTTGAGCATCTTTTCATGGAGTGGGCATTTCTTTAACATTTATATGACACCCTTGAAAGTGTACATACACTCTGCCTGCTGAGGTGTGATGGTTTTATTGAGAGAAAGAGCTCTGGTACAGTTGTTCCTGCTGCCCGCTGAACTAGCCCCTTTTCTTATAGAATAGCATTTTTAAAATTAATATATTTAATCAGAGGCTAATTACTTTACAATATTGTAGTGGTTTTGCCATACATTGACATGAATAGAGCATTTTTACTTGAAAGAAAAATAGACCCAGTATGATCATTCACTATTCAGTATTTGACAGATGTTTTCTAAGAAAACAAAGAAAACTAAAAACAAACTCAACTTGTCATCTCAATGAAGAAATTATTAATAGCACTATTTGTTGCCAGTTGTAGAATTTGAATTTAAAGTAAAATTTCGAATATTGGAAAACCCCCACACTGTGAGCTTGACAACTTCCCTGTACTTACTGACTATTCTGATGAGTTTAGTTTCAGTATCAACAGTTGTGGATTTCTGAAATCATATGATGAAATGTGTCAGTCTTTGGAAGATATTGACAAAGACTTTCTCTTTAACCAACACTAGCGAGGACCCCCTTAGCCCTCTTCTCAGCTAGGCTTGACCTTAGTCCTCATCTTTGTTGGACTTGTATAGCTTAGTTTGTCAAGGATCCTTCTAAATCATTTTATCAAGAATTCCCCCACCCTCAACATCTGATTACCCTCAATATCTGATCAAGTTCCCCTCCACCAGCTTTGATACTAAGTCCTTACTTTGTCTTCAGCGGAAGTCCTGTGAAGTTGGAGAAGCAAGAATCCCCCTACCTTTGCTGTCTTTTCTTAGTGACGCCCACCCCCGTTCATTGTCTGTACATCCCCAGTTGTCTTGGCTATATTTGGACTTGAGTCTGATCTCTCTCCCCTCTTGCTATAGTCTTGACACCTATTACAGTAGTCCTTATTAAAGCCTTCCTTTATCATTTTAACAAATGTCAGAATAATTTTTTCTTTACCAGTATATATAACAGAATGAACCTATATCATCCAAAAGACTAATGCAGGATATTTAAAAAATCATGTGCAGGTAAAAGAACCATTCAAAATATAAGAGAAATCAAAGGACATTAATGAAACAGAGCCTCACAAAGTTTATTGATAGGATTTCAGATTCCACATTGCAACTAACCTTTAAGAAACTACCATTTGTTAAGTTCTGTTATGATATCAAAGATTATTATCCACAATTATCTCTGGATGGGATATTAAAATACCCTTTTCCCTTGTCTAATTATCTGTGCATATGAGGCAAGATTTTCTTCATTTATTACAACCGAAAGAACATACTGAAACAAATAGAAGGCAGGAGTGGATATGAATCAAGCTGAGATTCACAAATATATGAAACAATGCCACTCTTCTAATTGTTTGCTTTAGAATATAGTCTTATTTTTCATATAACTATGTTGTTTTTAACATGTAATGCATTCAAAATAATTAATACAGATATAGTTTGATATTTTACCCTGGTTTAATTTCAGTTTGGTAAATACCAGTAGGTATGCATGCTTAATCGCTTCAGTCGTGTCCGACCCTATGGACCATAGCCGGCGAAGCTCCTCTGTCCAAGGGATTCTCCAGGCAAGAATATTAGAGTGGGTTGCCATGCCCTCCTCCAGGGGATCTTCCCGACCCAGGGATAGAACCCATGTCTCTTAAGACTCCCCTGGCAGGCAGGTTCTTTACCACTAGCACCACCTGGGAAGCCCAGCCAACAGGAATAGGTATAACTCACATGAACACAAGCTCTTTAGAGCATCCAGTGATTTTTAGAGGTCTAAAAGCATTTTTGTGAGCAACCACGTGGAAACAGTCTGTTTAAATGTGTCAGTGGTTCAGCTTTCTCTCATAGTGATGTAATAAGATGGTTGGATGGCATCACCAACTCAACGGACATGAGTTTGAATAAACTCTGGGAGTTGGCGATGGACAGGGAGGCCTGGCGTGCTGCAGTCCATCGGGTCTCAGAGTCTGACATGACTGAGCAACTGAACTGAACTGATGTAAGAGAAGTTTGAAAGTAACCAAGTGACAAATCAGGTCATTAATACTATGTTGCAGTTGGTGGCACTAGGCAAGCATGTTCATGAGTATTAGATTCCTAGAAGCAAAGGAAAATATCAAGCTTTCAAAAGGAGGAGGCACTCCAACTAATAAAAATAAACGAAAAAAGAAAGAAAAAAAAGGAGGCAAAGGGGTAAAATGTACAAAGAAAAATAAACCTGGCCTTGAGAAATCTAATCACCAAATCAAATTGGATTCACTTGATCTTATTAAACTACCACCCCCACCCTGGGCATAAAAGCTGTTTTTCAAATTGAAGATAATGAACTTAGTTTGAATTGGAGTTAATACTGACATGAATTTATTGTGCCCAGAAAATACACTAGTTACCAGAATTACATTTCAAGAGACTGCTTTCATGTTAATAAAATGTACTGTTGCCATTTCTAGAGCTTTTTAAGAAACCTCAAACAATAGCAAAGTTCAGTCACTTTCTCTCACTGAGCATAAAAACCTACCCTGTGCTTTTTCCAAAAATGGTATACTATGTAAACTCTTAACAGGTTTCTGTGATCTTATGTAAGCGCAGTAAGCCATGTAGAACTCTGAATGTCTCCATCTCTGGAGAAAAAAATAATCATCTTTCGGGCTCAGGTTTCAGAAAGACCTCAGGACTCCAAAGGATAAAAACATAATTCTGAAGCATAAAAGAGACATGGCCACAGATCAGCATGGATGATTAAAAGGTGACTTTTGTTTGGCATCATGGTTTCCTGAACTGTATCTTAGTGCAACCTCTTCAGGAGACTTCTTTCTTGGCTTCTACAGTTCTGTAGTTGGATTCCATGGTACAAAGTCAGCTTTAAGAGTATAAAATACAGAGTTTGTATAACTAGAGAACATCAGCTGAACTACTTTCTGTTGTGGTCTATCTTAGTATTAAAAAATGCAGGTCCAGTGGTTAAGACTCTGCCTTCCAATGCAGGGGCTGCAGATTCAATCCCTGGTCAGGGAACTAAGATCCCACATGCTGCATGGTGATGCTCCCCCAAAAAAGAAAAGTTAAAGATTATTTTTAAAATGTACTAGAACCTTTCAGCATTTAACATTTATCTATTGAAGTGTATATATCAATGTGAATTGTAAGAACATTTTCAAATATTTGTCTATATTATTGATACACTCAGACCCCAAATAATCAACATATAGTTGGTAGCTTGTTGGGGAAAGTTGAAAGGGGAGATGAGAAAGTCAGTGATGTTCAATGCATGGGTTGCTCTTTAGCATGAGGTTCAATTGCACTCATTTTGGCCTGCTTTGGTCTGTGTTTAAAACGAAAGACTTATACTTGGCTAGGTTGATGCAATGCTCAATTTAGTCATCAAGCATCTCTATAGTTTATTTATAATAGCAGAAACTGGTAGCATCTGAAATGTCTAACATAGGGAAATAATTAAGTAAATGCCAATAAAACTCTGTGAAATAATATGTAGTTAATAAAAATGCTTGTAAAATATTTAGATAATCACAGAATAAATTTGTTTCACAACATTAAATGAAAGAGTAGGAAGAAAACAGCACAGATGAAAATCTAAACTTTATAAAAATTATACAATTAGTGTTCTGGGTTCTTCTTTTTTTATATATAACCAGGAGTGAAACTGCTGGGTCTTATGGTAATTCTATTTTTAGTTTCTTGAGGAACCTCCATATTGTTTTGTATAGTGATGGCACCAATTTAATTTCCACCAGCAGTGTACAAGGGTTCCCTTTATTGCACATCCTTTTCAACATTTGTTGTTTTCTTTTTTTTTTAACATTTTAAAAAATTTATTTGGCTGATCCAGGTTTTGGTAGCAGCCTTTGGGACCTTGAATGTTCGTTGCATTCATTGTGGCATGCAAACACTTAGTTACATCATGTGAACTCTTAATTGCATCATTTGGAATCTAGTTCCCCGACCTGGGATAGAACCCAGGGCCCCTTCAGTGGGAGCCTGGAGTCTTAGCCACTGGACCACCAGGGAAGTCCCTATTTGTGTTCTTTTTGATGATAGGCATTCTGACTGGTGTGAAGTGATATCTCATTGTGCCCCCCCCCGCCCCAGGCAAGGTTTTATTGAGGCCCCTGTTGCAGCAGGGGGCAGTGAGAACAAACAACAGGTTCCCGTGCTTACTATTCTCTGAGGGGGCTGTGAACTTGCTCCTTTTATGGGGTGAGGGTAGGAATGTGTTCAAGAAGTTGGGCTGGAGTGATAGCTTAGTTGGTTTGCCTACCCATTAGGTGATGTTGTATGTAGGGGGAATGCACGGTACCCTGCTTTGCTCTGGGCTCTTCGAAAGTGGTAGTTTTGTTTCTTGTCTCTTTTTGTATCTTCTGTCCAGAATTTTCCCTAACTGTACATGCATGCAGTTTTTTTTAGTTCCTTGTAGTTCTTTGTATTTTGTTGATCAAGGAGAGGTATGTCCAGGGGCTCTTCCCAACTCAGGGATCCAACCAGTGTCTCCTTCTTGGCAGGCAGATTCTTTCCTTCTGAGCCACCTGGGAAGCCCCTGGATAGATGCACCCAACCAGATGTCCCTTGCAGTTTGACAGCAGTGGGCGTGGTCAATATTACTTTATAGGGGTCCTTCCATCTTGACAACTGTTGGTACTGGGGGGACTCCCCCCTTTCCAGGTTTTGAGAAGAACTTGGTCCCCAGGGTTTATTTGTGGAAGGACTGCTCCTTCCTCTGTATTTTGAGTGGGAGCTGGTGTGGTACCTTGTGGGCATAGTCCTGGACTGCCTTCTGAACGTGCTGCCAAGATCCTAGCCTCTGTTTTCCAGTGTGGAATAGAAATACAGAGACAGAGTTTTGGGTGCAGAATAGAAAAGAGTAGTTTTTATTGATTTGCCAGCCTAAGGTGGTCACCATAGGCAAGCACCCTCAAGACTGTGCCCTCCCTTGGGAAAAATAGGAAGGGGTTATGTAGTTCAGGAGGGGAAGGGAGTGCCATAGGTGACGAGTAGTGTGGATGGATGCAAGCTTGCATTCTTCTTTCCTCTCAGAAAACTTCTACATCATCAGCATTGGCGCCAGGCAGCCTTGGGAGAACTACTATGGTCCTTAGGGCTATCACCCTGTGACTGTCTTTCTGGAATAAAGAATGCTCACAAAAGAAGGGAGTGTTCCTCAGGAAGCAAACACCATATGCATTGTACAGCTCTGATTAGAAAATAATCATTCTCAAATGTGATTAACAGAGAAAGACAAACATTTCTGAGAAAATGGCTTGAGTGGAAGCCATTTTATGTTGGAATATTTTATATTGGAATATTGGAAGCAGCCCTAACCAACTTCTGCTGTAACAAACTTGTCCTGGATTAATAATATATATCAGGGGCTTGTTCTCCTGTCATCCAGTAGAATGTCAGTAGTAAGAAAAGGTCACCCATAGGTCATTTCAGATGGGCTAATAAGTCTCAGACCACTCCTGAGGGCTCCATGAACCCCCAGGAGTGGAGTGGGATGCAAGCTTGACCCAAGGGAGCATGAGCCTCTTGGCAAAGCTTTGCTAAGGTTTCTTTTAAAGTGTGGTTCATTTTCTTTACCTTCCCTAAAGACTGGGGATGCCAAGAGGTGAGTAGCTTGTAGTCTATCCCTAGAGCTCTTGTGAGCCCCTGTGTGATTTTAGCTGTAAAAGAGAGCCTGTTATCACTCTGGAAGAGCTTCAGAAGTCCAAACCAAGGAATTATTCTTTTAAAAGGGACTTACAGACATCCATGGCCTTTTCAGATCGGCCAGGGAAGGTGTCAGTCCATCCTGTGAAAGTATTGAAAAACACTAGAAGATATGTATATACTGATCATAGGAGCATTTGGGTGAAATCTAACTGCTAGTCTTCCTTAAGATATGTTCCTTGGTGTTGAACTGACCTGAGTAATGAAGGGGGGGTTGGATGCATCTGTGGCTGCTTATGGGCACATAAATCTCAGGCAGGCATTACTTGTTTTACTGTTCTTTTAAGCCCCTTCCCTGGAAAAAGCCTTCTGCATCAAGGCCCTTAGTGCATCCCTCCCATAGTAGGTGACGTCATGTAAGCTCTCAGAGAGTTTCCATTGCTGGGCCTCAGGGATTAGAACCTTATCCTCCTGTTCATACCAGCCTGTGCCTCCCTTCTCATAGCCCCATTTCTCAGCATGTTCTTGTTTCCTGTGGGGAACATTGGAAAAGGCTCAGGAGTTCAGGGGGAGCCAGTCACTGGAGCCACAACTTGTTCAGGTTACTGCAACCAAGATATCTGTTTTGCCCTTTCAGCTTTGCTGTCCCCTTGGCTCACAAAGGAGCCCTCCCTCTGGCCCCTATAGTGGATTACAGCTGTCTGGGTCAGAACCTGAACTGCTTCTAAAAGAGCCAGAATCAAATCTTCGTGTTTTATGGGAGAATTGCTAGCAGTTAACATTTCTTTTTCTTTCTAAATGGTAGCATGAGTGTGTAGCACGTGGAACCCACATTTAGAGTTGGTAAAAATATCTAACTTCTTATTCATCCCTAATCGCAAAGCTCTCATTAATGTGATTAGTTCACGCTTCTGGGCTCATGTCTGGGGTTGCTGAGCCTTGGCTTCTGTGACTTCATCTAGACTAACTGTGGTGTACCCCGCTTTTCGGGTTCCCACTTCTACAGAACTGTTCCCATCAGTAAACCATGCAACCTCAGGGCTGTCAAGAAGTTCATCTAGATCAGACCTGCTGGAGTAAGTTCTTCTAAGATTTCTCTCTACACTGAGGCAACAAATCTCCGCTCTCGACCACTGGAAGCTGAGTTGCTGGGTTCAGGGTTTGGCTCACCTTTGAGGTGATGTTGGGGATTTCTTTTAGGAAGGCCTGATAATCTTGTTAACCTTCCTCCAGTCAACCAATGATGTCCTTTGACTTCCAGCACAAACTGTACCTGATAAGGGGTTAATACATCAACATCTTGTCCCAGGGTGAGCTTGTAAGCCTCGTTTAACCAACCGGGCTGCCCACTCCTGCCCACAGGAGCTTGGCCATCCCAGGGCTACTGAGTTCAGTTGGACTGGATCTGTTTTAACCCCAGAGGCCCGAGTCCTGGAAAATAGACTGAAAAACAGCTGTTCTCTGACCAGCTTCAATAAGTCATCAACATATGGTAGCAGAGTTCCCTTCACAAGGCTCAGTTCCCTTGTGAATGCCTTTCCAAAAAGATGGGGGCTGTCCCCCAAATCCTGCAGAAGCACTGTCCATGTATATTTGGTAGCCTCCAGGGTGTCAGGGTCCCTCCATTCAAAGAAAAAAAATATATTCAGAGTCTGGATATAGGGGAATCCAGAAAAAATGCATCTTAGAGGTCCGAAACAGAGAAATACTGGGCCCTCCCCAGGGCTTGGGTGAGGAGGGTGGGTTTGACACCAGTGGGAGTAATAGGAATGACTGCCTCTCTCACTACTTGTAAGTCTTGCACAGCCTGACACTCCCCCTTAGGCTTCTGAACATGGAGAATCCGAGTTGCAAGGAGATCGGCAGGGCCTAGTGAGTCCGTGTTTTAGGAATTTGCTAAGCAGCAGCTGGAATCCCTTCAGGACCTCAGGCTTTAAAGGCTATTGTCTCTTCCAGGGGTATTTTCCCCCAGGCCATAATCTTATTTTTTTGTGGGGGGGTGGGGGACACATGTGGCCCATCCTGGCACCAAGATATCCCAAACTGCAGGATCTGCTTGTTTTCTACTTTCTTGGGGGTTATTTTGGGGAGTATTTTGATACCCAATAGGTGGGTCATCTGAGGCTACTAATGGATACATTCTCTGTTTGGATTCTTTACCTCCTTGGACTTCACCCTATCTTAAGAATGTACTAGATCCTAACTTATTTAGCAAATCTCTTGCGAAGAAGGGGAAGGGCATTTTGGCATGTACAAAAAAGGAGTGAGAATAATAGACCCGATTCCACAGGCAAGGGGAGACGTAAATTGCCCCACCTTTGGCTGTCCATCAGCTCCGGTCACAGTACACTCATGATTGGAGAGGCGGCCAGCTGGCCAAGGCAGAACAGAGCAGGCAGCTCTAGTATCTACAAGAAATTCAGTCTCCTATCTACCACACTCAGGGAGACCCGAGGCTCCCCTGGAGTAATGAGGATGGATCTAGTGAGATCTGGAGCTGGAACAGGCACTCAGACCCCATTAGTTGGTGTGTGGAAATCTCTTATCCAAGAGGTATGCAAGGGACTGGGGCCATTCGGGGTTCCCCCTTGGCTGTCCCATGGCGGGTACTCAGGACATTTGCTCTTCCAGTGCCCCCTTTCCGACAAAAAAGGTACACTGGTTCAGGCTTAGTCAGCTTCTTGGTGGTCTCTGTAACTTTCTCATCCCTCCAGGGTCCCCTCGAGCAGTGGGTGAATCAGAGCAGACAAAAACTGCATTTTCTTTATCAGCCCCTTTTCCTTATTGTCCACAGCCATTAAGTTTAAGACCTTGAAGGCCCCCTCTACCAAGGTTGACAGTGGGGTTTGGCACTCAGCCTCAAGCTTTTATAAGTTTTTCCAGATATCAGGAGTAGACTGGGTGATAAAATGCATGGTCAATAGTGTCCTCTTTTCTCTGGACTCAGGGTCTATACCCATGTTCTTCCTGAATGCCTCTGACCCCTGGCTCAAGAAGACTGCTGGGTTTTCATCTTTTTCCTGTGTAAACTCTCTATAAATCTTATCATGATTTATACACTTCACCAAACACCTTTTCATTCTTTCTGAAAGACAAGTAATGTAATAATGTCATCCTAGCTTGGCCTATAAGATTTTCATAGTGTGGGTCATGTTCTGGGATCACATCCCCGCCTGATGAAGTTCGTGGTGTGGATTGGTGGCCAGTAGGCCATCTGCATGTTCCCTGGCCTTTCTCAATATATTCTCCTTTTCAGCCGGGGTGCAACAGTGGGCCAGAATAACCATGATGCCCTGCCAAGTGAGAGAGAATGGCAGCCCCAGCCCGACAAATTCTTCCCTAAACTTGTCAAGGTTCTCTGAGAATGGCAAAACTCTCCTTACATATTAACCCAGTTAGTTTAGGATCTCTCTTTGGGATGTTCCAGGGGCCCTTGAAGCACCCCAAAGTTAACCAGAAGTCAAGAGAATTTCAATTAAAACTTGATATTTGCGAAGTCTGTCAATTTTTAAAAGTTTCAAAACACCTGATCAGATAGGATCATAGGTATCTATGAAAAAATACACATCCCTTGAGCTATGGTGGGAGAAAAATCTAAAGTAAATACAGATCACTTAAAGGCATAGGAACTCACACAATCTATTGTTGTCAAAAGAATCCAGGGCAACTTTGTTCTCTTATGAGAGAGAAACCAAATCCAGCCCTGCACCAGCCTACTCTTAATAAAATCCATTTCCCTAATTAAATTCAATCCAACCGTAGAAAATCCTGAGCACATACGAAATTCTTTTCTCAATGTTCCTTTTCTGCAAACCTTCTGCAACTTTCTATAGCCATACTTTGTCCCTCCTTCTTTCCCCCATTCAAAAATAGCCACCTCTAGGACAAAGTCACCCTTTTTCCTTTCAACAAAATATGTTTCTATTCTTCATACCTTCTTTTCTGAAAACATGCATTCTACTTTGCTTAAGCAGCCATGGACTGACCTTTACATTTCCTGTTGTTGAGTTGCTCAGTCATTTCCGACTCTTTTGTGACCCCACAGACTGCAGCCCGCCAAACTCCTCTGTCAGTGGGATTTCCCAGGCGAGAATACTGGAGTGGGTTGTCATTTCCTACACCAGGGGGTCTTCCCGACCCAAGGAGGGAACCTTTGTCTCCTGCTTGGCAGGCAGATTCTTTACCACTGAGTACCTTGGAAGCCGGTCCTTTACATTCAGTTCAGTTCAGTCGCTCAGTTGTGGCTGACTCTCTGCGACCCCATGAATCGCAGCATGCCAGGCCTCCCTGTCCATCACCAACTCCCGGAGTTTACTCAAACTCATGCCCATCGAGTCGGTGATGCCATCCAGCCATCTCATCCTCTGTTGTCCTCTTCTCCTCCTGCCCTCAATCCCTCCCAGCATCAGGGTCTTTTCCAATGAGTCAACTCTTTGCATGAGGTGGCCAAAGTATTGGAGTTTCAGCTTCAGCATCAGTCCTTCCAGTGAACACCCAGGACTGATCTCCTTTAGGATGGACTGGTTGGCTCTCCCTGCAGTCCAAGGGACTCTCAAGAGTCTTCTCCAACACCACAGTTCAAAAACATCAATTTTTCGGCACTCAGACTTCTTCACAGTCCAACTCTCACATCCATACATGACCACTGGAAAAACCATAGCCTTGAGCAGACGGACCTTTGTTGGCAAAATAATATCTCTGCTTTTTAATATGCTATCTAGGTTGGTCATAACTTTCCCTCCAAGGAGTAAGCGTTACATTAGCAATCCATAAATTGATAGAGGACATGTCAGGGTGTCACCAAACATCTTTAGTTTCTCTCTCACAAGAAGACAAAAGTAGATAAATTTAGACCTGTTTAGCAGTTTTCTAGTATTTTATCTTATTTGAAATGGCCTGAATATTCAATTAATTCCTATCACTTAGCTTAATTGTTTCAAATTTACCAAAATTTGGAGAGGCCACATTAGATGGATGTTTCCAAACTATTATTATTCCTGTAGTGTTTACCAAAAAATTCTTATCCCAGTTACACTTACTGAAAGATTTAATCATATCAGGTTATTTTCCCTGTTGACAGATTTTATAACAGAAACAGTATTCGCTAATTGACTTCCAGTAACCCAGGGTTCATGAAAGTATTATACTTAACACTGATGTCTCTAAAGACAGGTCTGTATTAGTTAAACCCGCAAGTTTAAGCTAGACAAGTTAATTTCTACAGAGTCGTACCTCTCATAGGTTTGTGCTTGAATATAAAATGGCCCTCCTTTTTCCCTCAGTCTGGAGGACTGCAGATGAATCAGGTGCTTGCAGAACAGAGGAGGGAGATGCAAGCTACTTGAGCTTGGGCAAGAAGAGTTACATTAAAAGAGCAGAGGAGGGAAAAACACAGCTCCTATCTTTTCTTTTTGTTCTTTAAAATGCACTAAGTAACCCAAGGCTGAAGTCTCAGGCAGCATGGGCTGTGTTTGTGTTACAAGGCTCACGTGTTCCACCATGCCCACAATATCAGCAAAGACTAGCAGGAGCAGTCGGACAGATAAAACTATACCACAAACGAAGATGCCCATCACAGAGCCTAAGGACAAACAAGAAGTTTTCAGGATAAAGGGGACTGGAGTGTAGGTGTGAGGACCAAGGGAGGAGGGACAGAACAGACAGAGAGAGAGAGAGAGACAGAAAAAGGGAGATTGCACTTTGAACCCACCTCCTGTGGGTGTGTATTCAGGCACCAAGCTGCTTGCTTCCAGAAAGGACCCGTGAAGGAGGGAGCATCCTGTCCTCTGCCAGCCAGGGTGATCAACCCTGAAACCAGTCAGTCATACATCGTCTATGGGACAGCACCCACAGGTGGGACTCTCACCCACGGGTACACCAGTATATAGAAATCCACCACTTCAGCTTGTTCCCAGCAGGAGTTATCTTGGTGGCAGGAAAATAAAGGTGAGAAGATTGGGACAATCACATTTCCAGCCAGTACATGATATGAGATTTGAACCTCTGTCACTCTCATAAATCTCCAGTCAAGGAGTGCCGGTGGACCACAGTCTGCACGGCCCACCTGAGGCATGCCTGTCCCACCACTGCTTGTCACCTGTGAAGGTGAGGTGTTGCCAGCCAGAGGGACGTGATCACAGGATGAGAGGAGTGATGCTGTCGCTGCCTGATGCCCACTCTCTTGGAAGGACAGGACAGAGAGACGAGAGGACAGACAGAGAAGTAAGATATTGCAGGAGAGGGAAAGGGGAATGGTGAAGGAAAAGGACAAAGGGGAAGGGGAAAACGTTGCTTGAATTAAGGGTACTGAAGCCCCAGGGACCAGGAAGGCAGACTTAACCAAACGTGGTGATGCTGAAACAGGAGTTTCAGGTGGCTGCCTATCACCCCTAGGGAAGCTGTGTTTGGTGCTCCAAGAGGTGCCCAGATCCCCTCCCCAGAAGGGACCAAGCTCCATGGTGGGCACCACAAAATGTTACTGACCAGAGTTGTTGGCCTGCTTAATCAAAGGAAATTGGTCAGAGGCCAGATGAGAAATTCAGGCAAGACTTTATTGGGGCCCCTGCTGCAGCAATGGGAAGCAAGGACAAACAACAAGGCCCTTGTTCACTCACATCCTAGTGGTTTTAATTTGCATTTCCCTGATAATGAGTGATGTTGAGTATCTTTTCATGTGTCTGTTGGCCGTCTCCAGGTCCTCGTTGGGAAAATATCTATTCAGTTCTGCCCATTTTTAATCGGGTTGTTTGGTTTTTTGTTGTTATATATATATAAGTTGTCTATATATGTTGGGTATTAACCCCATATCGATAATAGCATTTGCAAGTATCTTTTCCCCTTCAGTAGATTTTTTTTCATTTTCTCTGTGATTTTCTTTGCTGTATAATAGCTTTTAAGTTTAATTAGGTTCCACTTGTTTATTTTTGCATTTATTTGCTGTAGGAGATCCAAAAAATAAATATTGCTGTAATTTATGTCAAAGCGTGTTCTACCTGTATTTATTTCCTCTGGGAGATTTATAGTATCTTGTCTTACATTTAGGTCTTTAGTAGAGAATGTTCAGAGTCAACTGATAGACAAAGAAACATTAGTATCGATACATCATTGAGGGCCCTTTGATTATAAGCATTAGAAACCAATTCTCTTGTAAACGCAAATGAATGTGTTAAATAAAACTAGATAGCTCATCAAACCTAAGATAGAAATATAGCTATTATCAAGGAATGGAGTAAGAGAAAATATGGACAAGTTCTTCAAAGCCTGTGTTATAATAGTTCTTGTCTAAACATTTTCTGTTCTTAAGATACAGTACTTGTAGGGAGGTTGTGACTTAAGTTTGTGTGGGTCAAGCATCTGCTTCCTCACCAGAGAAGAAGAGGCAACTTGATTGACAGCTACCAACATTAAACGAGGGAAGAAGTGAATTAAGAAAATAAGCATGCTGTCTACTACAAGAAAGAAATTATTGAGCAGGTTAAAACTATCCTGCCTATACATATATGATGATGCTAATAACAGTAACTACCCTTAGTTGAGGGGCTTCTCAGGCAGCACAGTGGTAAAGAATCTGCTTGCCAGTGCAGGAGACATAAGAGATTTGGGTTCGATCCCTGGGTCAGGGAGATCCCCTGGAGTAGGAAATGGCAGACCTCCAGCATTCTTGCCTGGAGAATTCCGTGTACAGAGGAGCCTGGTGGGCTACAGTCCATAGGGTCACAAAGAGTCGGACACTACTGAACACAGCACAGCAACGCTTAGTTGCACACTTACTATATTCTTAATGCTAATCTGTTTTCTCTGTTGGCAAGGGTGCACTCATTTGGACCTCTCAACATCTAAAGATGGATTGTAATACTAACTCCAATTTGCATAGGTGGAAACTGACACTGAGAAAGGTTAAATTGCCTAATGTCATACAAGGAGAATATGGTGAGTATAGAATTTAGCCTGTGGCTGACTAGCTACAAAGCCCATGAATTTATCTGCCAGAATACATTGTAGATAACAGTATATTTTGACTATGACTGCTGTTTTAATTTCTCTCGGTGCCAGTAGTCTAAAAGCAAATGATGGACTAAATATTAGAGCCTAAAGTCTGTTTCACTAAAGCAATACTTGGGTAGTCCCTTACCACCACCACCCCCCCAAATGGATTTTTCTCTAAATTTAGTTGGTTCTAAAATCTCCTTGCTGGATTATTTCTATCTACTCTAGAACAGTTGGACAGTAGCTTTAAAAGTGTGTATCCAGCACATTTCAACTGTTTTATTGGGATGAAAGAATAGAGTTACATGTCACACCACATTTCAGTCAGTCATGAAGAATAACCACAGAATGCTAGTGATAAATGAGTGTTCCATTCCCCCTGAAGAGTTAATATCTTCTAAGTCAATTGCATCCTCAGAGCTCTAACTAGAATAAGAAATAATGTAACTTTTTCACTCCCATAGTCTGAGGCGGGTACCATCCCCTGCACATTTTACCCCTTAGCTCCCAGATTGATTTCTAGGTCCTCAGTACAAGCTTTGTTTCATTGACTTTAAGCTACTGGAGATCTCAGAATTCCTCCAAGTTCAAACATTAAAATTCTCTTCAAATGTCTCTAATATTTATTACTGAAATCTCAAACAGTAGCTTGTATAAGAGTTCTTTCGTGAGCTTATTTTTCATATTGAGTTATAATTGACATACAGCATTACATTAGTTTCAAGTATACAATGTAATGATTTGATATCTATATATATTGCAGATGTTCAGCGTGATAAATCTAGTTACCATCTGTCCTTGTACTCAGTTACCAAATAATTTTTTTTTCTTGAGATGAGAACTTGTAAGGTCTTTCTTAGCAACTTTCAAATACACCAAACAGTACTATTTACTAACTGTATACACCATGTGGTACGTTACATCGCCATGACTTACTTTATAACTTTGAGTTTGTACATGTTGATCCCCTTTACCTGCTTCCCTTCACCCACCATCCAGCTCCTGCCTTTTGGCAGCCACCACTCTATTCTTTATGAGCTTGTTAGGGGTTTTGTTTATTTTGGTTTTTAATTTCACATTGAGATTATACAGTGTTTGTCTCTCTATGCCTGACTTACTTTATTTAGCATAATGTCTACCAGGTTGATCCATGTTGTGGTAAGTGACAAGATATTTTTCTTTTTATGGTTAAAATATATATATACATGTATGTGCATGCTAAATCACTTCAGTCATGTCCAACTTTTGCAGCCCCATGGAAGGTAGCCCACCAGGCTCCACTGTCCATGATAGTACATGTATCTTTTGATTTACATTCTCACCAATAGTGTACAAGGATTCCTTTTTCTCTGCATCCTTGCCAAGACTTGCTATCTCTTGTCTTTTTGATAATAACATTTTAACAGATATGAAGTGCTGTCTCACAGTGGTGTTGATTTGCATTTGTCTAGTGATTAGTGATGTTGAGTGTTTTTTCATGACCCTATTGGCTATCAGTATTTCTTCTGTGGAGAAAGTGTCTATTCAGATCCTCTGCCCATTTTTAATTATGTTGTTTCTTTGCTACTGAGTCATATGAGTTTTTTATATATTTTAGATATTAGCTCCTAATCAGAGGTATGATTTGTAAATATTTTCTTCACTCAATAGTTGCCTTTTCGTTTTGATGGTTTTTGTCTGCTGTGCAGAAGTCTTTTAGTATGATATAGGCACATTGGTTTGTCTGCTTTTGTTGCCTTTACTTTTGGGGTCTAATCCAAAATAACATCAACAAGAGCACTGTCAGTGTGGCTTACTGCCTGTGTTTTCTTCTCGAAATTTTATGGTTTCAATTCTTATTTTTGTGTCTAATGCATTTTGAGTTTGTTTTTATGTATGGTATAAAACAGTAGCCCAGTTCATTTCTTTTTGCAGGTGGCTATCCAGTTTTCTCAACACCATTTATTGAAGAGACCATTCTTTCCCTATTGTATGTTCTTGTCTCCTTTGGAATTACTTAATTGACCATATACTTATGAGTTTATTTCTGTCCATTGATTTCTATGTCTGGTTTTTTGCCAGTAACATTCTGCTTTAATTATTATAGCTTTGTAATATAGTTTGAAATCAGGACGTGAAATGCCTCCATTTTTCTTCTTTTTTCTCAAAATTGCTTTGATTTTTCGGATATTTTGTGGTTCTTTGCACACTTGTGGATTATTTGTTCTGTTTCTGTTGAAAATTGCCATTTTGGGATTGCCAATAGGGATTTTGATAGGGATTGCTTTGAATCTGTAGATTGCTTTGAGTAGTATAAATATTTTAAAAATATTAATTTTTTTCAATCCTTGAGTATGGAATATCTTTCAGTTTGTTTCTTCAGTTTTATTTTTTCATCAGCATTTATACTTTTTAGCATGTAGACCTTTCACCTGAATTTATTCCTAGGTATTTTATTGAATTTATTCTTAGGTATTTTATTATTTTTGATGGAATTATAAATGGGCTATTTTCTTCAAATCTCTTTCTGCTAGTTTATTAGTTTATAGAAACACAATAGATTTTTGCATATTAATTTTGTATCCTGCAACTTAACTTCTAAGTTGTTTATTAGTTCTTAGAGTTTTTTGTTGACATATTTAGGATTTTATATGCATAATATGTCATTTGCAGTTAGTGACAGTGTTACCATCTCTGTTCTGATTTGGATGCCTTTTACTTATTTTTCTTCTAGCTAAGAATTTCAATACTGTGTTGAATAAGAGTGGTGAAAGTGGGCATCTTTGTCTTGTTTTTCATCTTAGAGGGAAGGTTTTCACTGCTAACTATGATGTTAGCTGCGGGCTTGGCATAAATGATCTCTACCATGTTGAAGTATGTTTGCTGTATACCCATTTTGTTGAGATTTTTTACCATAAATGGATTTAAGTGCTCTCAAATACTTTTCTATATCCATTGCAATGAGCATATGATTTTTATTCATTTTCCTAATGTGGTATAGCACTTTGATTTGAGGATGTTGAACTATTCTTGCATTCCTGTAATAAAATATACTTGATCATGGTATATGATCCTTTTACTGTATTGTTGAATTTGGTTTACTAATATTTTGTCGAGGATTTTTGCATCTATGTTAAACAGGAATATTGTCTGGTAATTTGTTTCTTGTGGTATCCTCTGATTTTGGTATCAAGGTAATGCTAGCCTTGTGAGATGAGTTTGGAATTATTCCCTCTTGTTCTATTATTAGAATTTGAGAAGAAATGGTATTAATTCTTCTTTAAACTTTGGTATAATTTGCCAGTGAAGCTGTCTAGTCATGAGCTTTTGTTTGTTGGGAGATTTTTTAAATTACCAATTCAATATCCATGATAATAACTGGTCTATTCGGATTTTATGTTTCTGCATGATTCAGTTTTGATGTAGACACCATGTTTCTAGGAATTTCAAGATAAAGCAATTATCCTTCAATTAAATAAATTTTTTAGGCACAAGAAAAGTATTATACTTAATGTTGATGACTCTTAGCTTAATTTCTCTTGTATTTAGAACTGTTTGATTTGTAAGAACTTACTTTTCTTTGTTATTGTTATTCAGTTGCTAAATCATGTCCGATTCTTTGTGATCCCATGGACTGCAAAGGCTTCCCTGTCCTTCAGAGTCTCCTGGAGTTTGCTCAAATTCATGTCCATTGAATTCAGTGATGCTATATAACCATCTCATTCTCTTGCACCCTTCTGCTTTTGCCCTCAATCTTTCCCAGCATCAGGGTCTTTTCCAGTGAGTCAGCTCTTTGCATCAGGTGGTCAAAGTGTTGGAGCTTCAGCTTTAGCAAGAATCCTTCCAGAGAATATTCAGGGTTGATCTCCTTTAGGATTGACTGATTTGATCTCCTTGCAGTCCAAGGGGCTCTCAAGGATCTTCCCTGCACCACAGTTTGAAAGCATCAGTTCTTCGGTGCTCAGCCTTTTTCATGGCACAACTCTCACATCCATACAATACTTTCATTGTGCCGTCCAGACCTAGGCAAAACCAGGTTTTCCTGCTGGAAAAACCATAGCTTTGACTACATGGACCTCTGTCGGCAAAGTGATGTCTCTGCTTTTTAATACACTGCCTAGGTTTATCATAGATTTCCTTCCAAGGAGCAAGCGTCTTTTAATTTCATGGCTGCAGTCACCATCCACAGTGATTTTGAAGTCCACGAAGATGAAATCTGTCACTGCTTCCACTTTTTCCCCTTCTATTTGCCATGAAGTGGTGGGACCAGATGCTATAATCTTAGTTTTTTGAATATTGAGTTTTAAGCCAGTGTGTTCATTCTTTTCTCTCACTCTTATATAGAGCCTCATTAGTTCCTCTTTGCTTTCTGCCATTAGAGTGGTATCATTTGCATATTTGAGGTTGTTGATATTTCTCCCTGCAGTCTTATTCCAGTTTGTGATTCATCTGACCAGATATTTCTCGTCGTGTACTCTACATATAAGTTAAATAAGTCGAGTGACAATATACAGCTTTTTCTTACTTGTTTCCTAATTCTGAACCAGTCAGTTGTTCCATATCCAGATCTGACTGTTGCTTCTTGACCTGCATATGGGTTTTTCAGGAGGCAGGTAGAGGGATCGTGTACCTCCATCTCTTTAAGAATCTTACACAGTGTGTTGTGATCCACATTGGCAAAGGTTTTAGCACAGTCAATGAGACAGAAGTAGATGTTTTTCTGGAAATCCCTTGCTTCCTCCATGATCCAACAAATGTTGGCAATTTGATCTCTGCTTCCTCCACCTCTTTGAAACCAAGCTTGTACATCTGAAAGTTCTCAGTTCATATATTCCTAAAGCCTAACTTGAAGAATTTTGAGCATAGCCTTGCTAGCATGTGAAATGAGTGCAATTGTACACTAGTTGGAATATTCTTGGCATTGACCTTCTTGGGGATTGCAATTAAAAGTGACCTTTTCCAGTCCTGTGGCCACTGTTAAGTTTTCCAAATTTGCTGTCATATTGAGTGCATCACTTTAACAGCATCAGCTTTTAGGATTTTAAATAGCTCAGCTGGAATTCCATCACCTCCTCAAGCTTTGGCTTTAGTTATTTTTCCTAAGGCCCACTGGACTTCACACTCTAGAATGTCTGGCTCTAGGGGAGTGACCACACCATTGTGATTATTTTGATCATTAAGACCTTTCTTGTATAGTTCTTCTATGTACTCTTGCCACCTCTCCTTAATCTCCTCTGCTTCTGTTAGGTCCATACTGTTTCTGTCCTTTATCTTGCCCATCCTTGCATGTAATGTTCCCTTGATATCTCTTATTTTCTTGAAGATCTCTAGTCTTTCTCATTCTGTTGTTTTCCTCTATTTCTTTGCACTATTCACTTATGAAGGCCTTCTTATTTCTCCTTGCTACTCTAAAACTCTGTGTTCAGTTGGATATATCTTTCCCTTTCTTCCTTGCCTTGTACTGCTCTTCTTTCCTCAGCTATTTCTAAAGCCTCCTCAGACAACCTCTTTGCCTTTCTTTCATTTCTGCTTCTTTGGGGTAGTTTTGGTCACTGCCTCCTGTACAGTGTTAGGAATCTCTTTCCATAGTTCTTCAGGCACTCTGTCTACCACATCTAATCCCTTGAATCTATTCATCATCTCCACTGTATAATCATAAGGGGTTTTATTTCAGTCATACCCGAATGGCCTAGTAGTTTCCCCTACTTTCTTCAGTATACGCCTGTGTTTTGAAATAAGGAGCTCACAGTCTGAGTCGTAGTCAGCTCCAGGTCTTGTTTTCACTAACTGAATAGAGCTTCTCCTTTTTCAGATGCAAAGAATAGAAATCAGTCTGATTTCAGTATTGACCATATGGTGATGCCCATGTGTAGAGTCATCTCTTGAGTGGTTTGAAAAGGGTGTTTGCTGTGACTAATGTCTTCTCTTGACAAAACCCTGCTCCCCCTTGCCCCGCTTCATTTTGTACTCCAAAGCCAAATCTGCCTGTTATTCTGTGTACCTCTTGACTTCCTACTTTTGTGTTCCAATCTCCTATGATGAATAGGACGTCTTTTTTTTTTTGGTGTTAGTTCTAGAATGTATAGTAGGTCTTCATAGAACTGGTCAACTTCAGCTTCTTAGGAATCAGTGGTTGGGGTATAGACTTGAATTACTGTGGTACTGAATGGTTTGCCTTGAAAATGAACTGAGATCATTCTGTTATTTTGGAGATTGCACCCAAGTACTGCATTTTGGACTTTCTTGTTGACTATGAGGGCTTCTAATTTCTTCTAAGGGGTTCTTGCCCGTATTAGTGGATATAATTGTCATCTGAATTAAATTCTCCTATCCCCATGCATTTTAGTCCACTGAGTCCTAAGATATCAGTGTTCAATCTTGCCATTCTGCTTGAGCACGTCCAACTTACCTTGATTTATAGACCTAACATTCCAGGTTCCTATTCAGTATTGTTCTTTACTGCATAAATTTTGCTTTCACCCCCAGACATATCCACAACTGAGTGTCGTTTCTGCTTTGGCTCAGCCACTTCCCTCTGTCTGGAGCTATTAGTCATCACTCTCTGCTCTTCCCCAGTAGCATATTAGACACCTTCTGACCTGGGGGGCTCATTTTCTGGTGTCATATCTTTTTGCCTTTTCATACTGTCCATGGGATTCTCCAGGCAAGAATACTGGAGTGAGTTGCCATTTCCTTCTCCAGTGGACCACGTTTTGTCATAACTGTTCTCTATGACCATCTTGGTTGGCACTGCATGGCATGGTTCATAGCTTCATTGAGTTACACAAGCCCTTTCTCCACAACAAGGCTGTGATGCATGAAGGGGTACTTTTATTAGGCCAATTAATTTATAGCTTATTTACAAGTTAACCCTTCAGCAATATTATCCAAAGACATACTGAAGCATACATTTATCCAGACATACACAGTGAGAGATCTAACTTAATTTTCTAAACTTAGTCATAAATCAGATCACAATATAAAACTAGCTAGTTTATAAACAGTTGGAACAATGAAAATTTTTAAAAGCTTCACTTCATGTTTGTTTGTTTTTCCCTTAGTTTCAGGAATTACAGACAGTCTAGATAAGATAAGATGGTCTAGATAAGACCCTTGGTCTCAAGGCACAGGAAGAGAAAATCAAATTCTCCAAGGATACTTAGGGTCAGAATACATTTTTTTAAGTATCTAACAAGTTAGATTTCTCTAAGTGAATGTGCAAAAAAGAACCGGTTTTGCAATTTCAAAAAAACTTTTTTTTTTAACCAGTTTTCTCTGGAGTCCAAAGAACATGGTGGCCAAACTGTCAAAAATCATCCTTTTCTTTCTGTGGTCATAATTTCATAGCTAAAATTTAAACCAGGTAATGCTCAAATTGGCCGGGATAACAGGAGCAGACTGGCTGATAAAATGTTGTCCCAGCAGGAATTGTCCCTCTGGAGACGTTGGGGCCTTAGTTTGATCAGAAGAGTCTGAAGGAATAAGGAAAGTTGCAGGAGAGGGATCAGTTCAGTTCAGTTCAGTTCAGTCGCTCCGTCGTGTCCGACTCATTGCAACCCTGTGAATCGCAGCAATAGGAGAAGTTAAATTCTTTAGAATGTTAGAAGAGATTTTCTGATTCCTCAGGCCTTTGACTATAGGAGAAAGTCCTGGGCAAAGGGGAACCTCAGTCCATTTTCCCATCCTCCAACTTAAATAAAGGTCAGGCACTGTTACAGCAAAACTCAAGTTTTCCTTTTTCTCAGCCCATTTGGCTTAGAAAAGAGATTCTCCCTTCTTGAGCAACCTGCAACCGATAATAAGAACAAGAGGGAGAGAGCACTCCTAAAATGGAATCTAGTGTCCCTGAAACATCTCCCAGGAGGCTTTTACCTAAAAGGAATCTGGAGCTTCTCTGAATTCCTTTAGGTTCTGATGGATTTTCAGGCATTTTTATTTTCCCTTTTTTCCCCATTGATTCCTAACCAAATGTCTCTGGTTGAATCCATCCCTTGCCTAAGGGGTCCCCTATAGGGGACATTTGAACCAATGCCAGAGGATGGAGGATGGTCAGGGCTCTCCTTGCAGGGGGTCCATTGTCTATAGAGCTTATATCCTATGGTAAGTCTTCCTAAGCTGGGGTGTGTTCCTCGTGACTGAGCATCTACGTAGTTTATAATTCAGGTTTCTGGGTAGCAGCCAGCCCAGTAGGCTGTCCATAGTAGCAGATAGGCTGCCAAGGCCTGGAGTGAAGAGGGTCTGATAGATGCAAAGAGGACCCTTGAAGAAACTGGAGCTGGTTGCTATGGAAGACGGGATGGAATTTAAAGCTTGAGAGTCAGGAGGCAGAGAAATTCTTATAATAAATTTATGGGCGGTGAGTGAGGTGAGAGACTAGCCAGCAGAAGAACCCAAAATCTGTTTCCCTGTCTGTCTGGCAGCTAGGATGGAACTGGGAATCATCTGATGCTTTTGTCTGACACAGCACAGACGTGGCAGTGGTGGGGACGCAGTTTGGGAGTGATATGCCCTAAAAGGGCATAGAGATAAGAAGTGAGAAATAGACCTTGTTGTGGAAGTAAGTTGGGAATGAAAAGCATAGTGGAGGGCTCCGTATGGGACAGTGAGAGAGGGAGAGGGAGAGTTAGCGGGGAGAGGGCCCCCTTGGGCTCCTGCATGATCTGAAACTGCAGTTCCACCATGCCCCAAAGGACAGTGTCAGCTGTCTCCCAAGCATTATTTGAATCTGCATGGCCTGAGGAGTTCCCACACCACTCCCAATGTTCAGGGAGCCATAATACTATGAGTGGACAGAGGTTAGGCCCTGCCAGTCTTGAAAAGAAAGTGAAGGGGAGAGCAAGAAAGAAAGCAAGAGCAAAAGGGGCCTCAAGCCACAGCTGGGCAAAGCCTGGGGTTTACCTTGACTTTCCAGATTCCCAAATATGATTTCCAGTGGCCTTGGCCCTCCGCAGCCTGAAGTGGGGTTTCGGTTATTGGGATTGAGGTTGAGTCAGAGCAGTGAGAGCACCAAATCCTCACCACTTGGCCAGTGGTCAGTGACAAGGCCCTGGCTCTTTGGCTTTGCAGAAAAGAGTTCCCACAAGATGGAAAGTAGTGAAACAAGTATTTGTTAGGAAAAGAGTACAGTCCGTGTGGATAGATACATGGGCAGGCTCAGAGAGAGAGAGGTGCTGAGTTGCACACTTGTGGCAGTTTGGATTACATTTATGGTGCATTTCTTCCAGGTTTCCTTTGACCAGTCATTTTGACTTGCCTGGTTCTGAGTCTGTATTTGGCACATCTCAGGATCTTCCCATATGTGTGTGCATGTATCTTAGCCAAGTTGGATTCTAGCAAAGAGACCTATGGGTAGTGACCTCACTTACTGTGAGGGGATGCCCCCTCTCTTTTGACCTCCCAGAAGCCTTTCTGTGCATGTGTAGTTAGGAAGGCCTCTGCGACTTTGAGAATGAGGACTGTGTGTGGTCTTTTACCTCTTACCTGGGCAATGCCCAGCCTCCTCCATCACCCTGCTTTCATAAGATTTCTGCTATTACAGAGTTTCTGTCCACAGGAGAGAAACTCTTCAGCCTGAGATCCATCTGTCTGCTCTCTCAGTATTCTTTTTTGTACCTTACTAGTCATCTTTTTAAAGTCTGTTTTATCTAATATAATTATTGCTACTCCAGCCTTTTTTTGGGGGGGGGTAGTTTCCATTAGCAGGGAACATCTTTTTCTTTTTTAATTTACTTTTTTATTAAAGTCTAGTTGAATTATAATGTGTTAATCACCTCTATACAGCAAAGTGACTCAGTTACACATATATGTACATTCATTTTCATATTCTTTCCTATTATGGTTTATCACGGGATATTTAATATAGTTCTCTGTGCTATACAGTAGGACCTTGTTAATCCAGTCTGTATATCCCAGTTTGCATTCGCTAATCCCAAACTTCCCACTCCTACCCTCTTCCACCCCCCTCCCACTTGGCAGTCACCAGTCTATTCTCTATGTCTCTAGTTTTGTTTTTGTTTCATAGATAGATTCATTTGTGACATAGCTTAGATTTCACATATAAGTGATAACATATGATATCTGTCTTTCTCTTTCTGACTTACTTTACTAAGTATGCTCATCTCCAGTTGTATCCATATTGCTGCAAATGTCATTAGTTAATTCTTTTTCATGGCTTAGTAGTATTCCATTGTGTATAGGTACCATATCCTCTTTTTTAAAAAACCTTTTTTAGAGTATAGTTTCTTTACAATGTGGCATTATTTTCTGCTGTACAACAAAGTGAATCAGCTATCAGTTCAGTTCAGTTCAGTTCAGTCGCTCAATCGTGTCTGACTCTTTGTGACCCCATGAATCGCAGCATGCCAGGCCTCCCTGTCCGTCACCAGCTCCCGGAGTTTACTCAAACTCATGCCCATCGAGTCGGTGATGCCATCCAGCCATCTCATCCTCTGTCATCCCCTTCTCCTTCTGCTCCCAATCCCTCCCAGCATCACGGTCTTTTCCAATGAGTCAACTCTTCGCATCAGGTGGCCAAAGTACTGGAGTTTCAGCTTCAGCATCAGTCCTTGCAATGAACACCCAGGAATGATCTCCTTTAGGATGGACTGGTTGGATCTCCTTGCAGTCCAAGGGACTCTCAAGAGTCTTCTCCAACACCACAGTTCAAAAGCATCAATTTTTCGACGCTCAGCTTTCTTCATAGTCCAACTCGCACATCCATACATGTCCACTGGAAAAACCATAGCCTGACCAGACGGACCTTTGTTGGCAAAGTAATGTCTCTGCTTTTAAATATGCTATCTAGATTGGTCATAACTTTCCTTCCAAGGACTAAGCGTCTTTTAATTTCATGGCTGCAATCACCATCTGCAGTGATTTTGGAGCCCCCAAAAATAGTCTGACACTGTTTCCACTGTCTCCCCATCTATTTCCCATGAGGTGATGGGACCAGATGCCATGATCTTAGTTTTCTGAATGTTAAGCTTTAAGCCAACTTTTTCACTCTCCTCAAGAGGCTTTTTAGGTCCTCTTCACTCTCTGCCATAAGGGTGGTGTCATCTGCATATCTGAGGTTATTGATATTTCTCCTGGCAATCTTGATTCCATCTTGTGCTTCTTCCAGCCCAGTGTTTCTCATGATGTACTCTACATATAAGTTAAATATGCAATTTTTATTTATATGTATATGTGACATATATATGTATATATGTGTGACATATATATGTATATGTGACATATAAATGTATATTTATATGTATATGTGACAATATACAGCCTTGACATACTCCTCTTCCTATTTGGAACCAGTCTGTTGTTCCAAGTCCAGTTCTCACTGTTGCTTCCTGACCTGCATACAGGTTTCTCAAGAGGCAGGTCAAGTGGTCTGGTATTCCCATCTCTTTCAGAATTTTCCAGTTTGCCGTGACCATACATATACACATGTCCTCTCTTTTTTGGATTTCCTTCCCATTTAGGCCACCACTTGATTAGCATTCTCTCTTCTGTCCAGTAGATTCTCATTAGTTACCTGTTTTATACATAGTAGTGTACATATGTCAGTCGAAATCCTCCATTCATTCCACCCCCCTTCCATCCACCCCCCACTTCCCCATGTCCACACATTTTTCTCTACCTCTGTGTCTCTATTTCTGCTTTGCAAATAGGTTAATCTGTACTATTTTTCTAGATTCCACTTATGTACATTAATATACAATATTTGTTCTTCTCTTGCTGACTTACTTCACTCTGTGTAACAGTCTCTAGGTCCATTCATACCCTGCAAATGGCACAACATCCTTCCTTTTTATGGCCGAGTGATATTCCATTGTGTATATGTATCACGTTTGTTTTAATCCATTCCTCTGTTGATGGACATGTAGGTTGCTTTCGTATCCTGGCTATTGTAAACAGTGCTGCAGTGAACACTGGGTACATGTTTCTTTTGGAATTATGGTTTTCTCCCAGTATATGCCCAGTAGTGGCATTGCTGGATCACATGGTACTTCTTTTTTACTTTTTTAATTGGGGGATAATTGCTTTACAGTCTTGTGTTGGTTTCTGCCATACAGCACTGTGAATCAGCCATAATTATATATATTTTTGCATATGATGGTATATATATGTCAATGCTACTTTCTTAATTTGTCCCACCCTCTCCTTCCCCCATTGTGTCCACAAGTCTGTTCTCTTCATCTGCGTCTCCATTCCCTCTCTGCAAATATATTCTTCAATACTGTTTTTCTAGATTCCATCTATATGTGTTAATATACAATATTTGTTTTTCAATTTCTGACTTAACATCACTCATTATAACAGGCTCTGGGTTCATTCACCTCACTGCAACTAACTCACATTCATCCTTTTTTATGGCTGAGTAAAATTTCATTGTATATATGTATCACATCTTCCTTGTCCATCTATCTGCTGATGGGCATTTAGGTTGCCTCGGTATTCTGGCTATTGTAAATAGTGCTGCAAAAAACACTGAGATACATGTGCCTTTTTGAATTGTGTTTTTCTTTGGATATATGCCCAGGAGTGGGATTGCTGAGTCATGTGGTAGTTATATTTCCAATTTCTTAAGGAATCTCCATACAGTTTTCCGTAGTGACTGTATCAGTTTACATCCCTACCAGCCATGCAGGAGAGTTCCCGTTTCCCCACACCCTCTCCAGCATTTATTGTTTGTAGATTTTTTGACAGTGGCCATTCTGACCCCTGTGAGCTGTAGTTTTGATTTGCATTTCTCTAATAATGAGTGATGTTGAACATCTTTTCATGTGTATATTAATAAACAGAATCCAACAATACATTAAAAGGATCATACATTGTGATCAAATGAGCTTTTTCCCAGGGATACAAGAGTTCTTCAGTTCAGTAGCTCAGCCATGACTGACTCTTTGTGACTCCATGGACTGCAGACTTTCTTGTCCATCACCAACTGCTGGAGCTTGCTCACACTCATGTCCATCAAGTCAGTGATGCCATCCAACCATCTCATCCTCTGTCGTCCCCTTCTCCTCCTGCCTTCAATCTTTCCTAGCATCAGGGTCTTTTCCAAGGAATCAGGTCTTTGTATCAGGTGGCCAAAGTATTGGAGTTTCAGCTTCAGCATCAGTCCTTCCAGTGAATATTCAGGACTGATTTCCTTTAGGATGGACTGGTTGGATCTTCTTGCTGTCCAAGAGACTCTCGACAGTCTTCTCCAACACTACCGTTCAAAAGCATCAATTCTTTGGCTCTTAGCTTTCTTTATAGTCTAACTCTCACATCTGTACATGACTACTGGAAAAGCCATAGCTTTGAGTAGATGGACCTTTGTCGGTAAAGTGTCTCTGCTTTGTAATATGCTGTCTAGGTTGGTCATAGCTTTTCTTCCAAGGAGCAAGTGTCTTTTAATTTCATGGCTGCAGTTACCATCTGCAGTGATTTTGGAGCCCAAGAAAATAAAGTCTCTCACTGTTTCCATTGTTTCCCCATCTATTTGCCATTAAGTGATGGCACCGGATGCCATGATCTTCGTCTTTTGAATGTTGAGTTTTAAGCCAGCTTTTTCACTTTCCTCTTTCACTTTGATTAAGAGGCTCTTCAGTTCCTCTTTACTTTTTTGCCATAAGGGTGGCATCATCTGCATATCTGAGGTTATTGATATTTCTCCCAGCAATCTTGATTCCAGCTTGTGCTTCATCCATTTCTTAAGTATATACAAACCAATCAATGTTGTATATCATATTAGCAAATAGAAAGATTAAAGCCATATGATTTTCTCAATAGATGCAGAGAAAGCTTTTGGAAAAATTCAACACCCATTTATGATAAAAACTGTCCAGAAAGTAGGCATGGAAGGAACATACCTCAACATATTAAAAGCCATACACGATAAACCCATAGCAAACACTATTCTCAGTGGTGAAAATCTGAAACCATCTCCTTTAAGATCAGGAACAAAATAAGGGTGCCCACTCTCGCCACTATTATTCAACATAGTTTTGGGACTCCTAGCCACAGCAGTCAGAAATTTTTATTATTGTTATTATTATGGCCATTCTGACTAGTGTGAAGTGAGACCTCATTGTGGTTTTGAATTGCATTTTTCTGATAATGAGCAATGTTGAGTATCTTTTCATGTGTGTGTTGGCTCTCTGTATGTCCTCTTGGAGAAATTCTGTTTAGGTCTTCTGCCCATTTTTTGATTGGGTTGTTGTGTTTTTAGGTATTGAGCTCCATGAGCTGTTTGTATATTTTGGAGATAATCCCTCATCAGTTGCTTCATTTGCAAATATTTTCTCCGATTCCAGGGATAATCTTTTTGTCTTGCTTATGGTTTCCTTTGCTGTGAAATAACTTTTAGGTTTAATTAGGTCCCATTTGTTTATTTTTGGTTTTATTTTCATTACTATAGGAGGTAGATCAAAAAAGGTCTTGCTATGATTTATATCAAAGATTGTTGTGCCTATGTTTTCCTCTAAGCATTTTTTAGTGTCCAGCTTTACATTTAGGTTTTTAATCCATTATAAGTTTGTCTGTGCATGGTGTTAGGGAGTACTTAATTTCATTCTTTTATGTGTAGCTATCCATTTTCCCCAGCACCAGTCATAGAAGACACTGTCTTTTCTCCATTGTATATTCTTGCCTCCTTTATCTAAGACAAGATGTCCATACGGATGTACATTTATGTCTGAACTTTCTATCCTGTTTCATTGATGTCTATTTCTGTTTTTCTGCCAGTGTCATACTGTCCTGATTACTGTAGCTTTGTTGTGTATTCTATAGTCTGGGATCCTGATTCCTCCAGCTCCGTTTTTCTTTCTCAAGATTGCCTTGGCTATTTGGGGTCTTTGGTATTTCCATATGAATTGTTAAATTCTTTGTTCTAATTCTGCGAAAAAATGCCATTGGTAGTTTGATAGGGATTGCATTGAATCTGTAGATTGATTTGGGTAGTATAGTCATTTTCAAAATATTGATTCTTCCAGTCCAAGAGCATGGTATATCTGTCCATCTCTTTGTGTCATCTTTGATTTTTATCAGTATCTTACATTTTCTGAGTACTGGTCTTTTGCCTCCTTAGGTAGGCTTATTCCTTAGATATTTTATTCTTTTTGTTGCAAAAGCAAGCAGGATTACTTCTTTAAATTCTCTTTCAGATCTTTTGTTGTTAATGTGTAGGAATGCAAGAGATTTCTGTGCTTTAATTTTGTATTCTGGAACTCTGCAAAATTCACTGATGAGCATGAGTAGCTTTCTGGTGGCATCTTTAGGATTTTCTGTGTATAGTATGATATTATCTGGAAACAATAGCAGTTTTACTTCTTATTTTCTAATTTGGGCTCCTTGTATTTCTTTTTCTTCTCTGATTGCTTTTACTAGAGCTTCCAAGAGCATACTGAATAATGGTGACGGGTGTGTACTTGTCTTTTTCTTGACCTTGGAACAAGCACGTTCAGCTAATCACTGTTGATAATGATGTTTGCTGTGGGTTTGTCATATGTGGTCTTTATTATGTTGAGGTAGATTGCCTCTATGCCCACTTTCTGGGGAGGTTTTATCATAAACAGGTATTAATTTTGTCAGAGGCTTTTTCTGTATCTATTGAGATGATCATATGGTTTTTATATTTCAGTTTGTTAATATGGTGTATCACATTGATTGATTTGCAAGTACTGAAGAATTCTTGCATCTCTGGGATAAATCCCACTTGATCACAGTGTATGTTCCTTTTAATGTGTTGTTGGATTTGGTTTGCTAGTATTGTGTTGAGGATTTTTGTTTCTATGTTCATTATAGATGTTGACCTGTAATTTACTTTTGAGTGTGATATTTTAGTCTGGTTCTGGTGTCAGGATGATGGTGACCTCTTAGACTAAGCTTGGGAGTATTCATTCCTCTATAATCTTTTTGAAAAGTTTGAGAAAGATGAGCACTAACTCTTCTCTAAATGTTTGATAGATTCACCTGTGAAAACATCTGGTCCTGAACTTTTGTTTGTCAGAAGATTTTTAATCATAGTTTCAATTTCATTTCTTGTTATTGATCTGTTCATATTTTCTGTTTCTTGTTGGTTCACTTTTGGAAGGCTGTGCTTTTTAAGAATTTGGCCATTTCTTCCAGGTTGTCCATTTTATTGGCATATAGTTGCTTGAAGTAGTCTCTCTTTATTTCTGTGGTATCAATTGTAATTTCTTTTTATTAATTATTAATTACTTGTATCATCTTGTTGGATTGACTTCTTTTGAATCATGTAATGTCCTTTTTCATTCCTTATTAGTCATTGTTTTAAAGTCTATTTTGTCTGATATAATTCTTGCAATTCCAACTTTCTTTTTTGGTTTCCATTTTCAGGGAATATCTTTTTTTGTCCCTTCACTTTCAGTCTCTGTGTATCCTTACATCTGAAGTAAGTGTCTTGTAGGCAGCATATCAATGGGTCTTTTTAAAATCCCGTCAGCCAATCTCTCTTTTGATTGGATCATTTAGTCTATTTATTTAAAGTAGTTATTGATTGACCATACTTACTGCCATTTTATTCATTATTTTTAACTGTTTTGTAGTTCTTCTTTATTCCTTCTTATTTGGTTTATTTGTGGTTTAATATATTTGCTTCGTAATATGTTTATATTCTATTCTCTTTATCTTTTGTGTATCTATTATAGTTTTTTGTTTAGTGGTTACCATAAAACTTACATATTACAACTCATAGCAGTCTGTTTTAAGTATATAACAGCATAAATTTGAACACATTTTAAATCTTTACATTTTTACTTCCTCCCATGTTTTATATCTTTGATGTCACATCTCTGATCTTTTAATCTTGTGTATCACTTAACTATTACCTTCAGAGTTATTTTTACTACTTTCGTCTTTTAAACTCCATACTAGATTTACAAGTGATTAAATCACTACGTTTACTATGTATTTACCTTTATCAGTGAAATTTATACTTTTATATATTTTTCTCAGTAATTAGTCACCTTTTCTTTTAACTTGAAATCCTTTTAATATTTCTTGTAATACTGGCTTTGTGGTAATAAACTCCTTTAGCTTCGGTTTGTCTGGACAACTCTTTCTCTCTCCTTAAACTCTGAATGATTACTTTGCCAGATCAAATCTTCATTGGAAATTTTTAACACTTAAATATGTCAGGCAACTCCCTTCTACCCTGCCAAGTTTCTGCTGAAAAATCTCATAATCTCATGAGGGTTCTCTTATATATAACATGTTATTTGTCTCTTGCTGCATTTAAGATTTTTTCCTTGTCTTTAACTTTTGACAGTTTAATTATAATGTGTCTTGGTATGGATATCTTTGGGTTTATCTTACTTAGAATTTTCTGAGCTTCCTTGGTCTTCCTTGGTTTCTTCCCACAATTTAAGGAGGTTTTCAGTCATCACTTATTTTAGTAAGTGTTCTGCCCCTTTCATTCTCTATTCTCCTCTCAGAGCCCCAGAGCCCCAGTAATGCAAATATTGGTGTGCTTGATTTTGGCACCTGTCTTTTAAGATATCTTCACTTTTTTTCATTCCTTTTTCTTTTTGCCACTGTTATTGGGTGAGCTCCACACCCTTTGAGTTCACTGAATCTTTCTTCTGCATCATATAGAGGGTATTTTTGTGTATTTTTCAGTTCAGTAATATTATTCTTCAGCTCTCTGACTTGTAGTTGGTATTTTATTATATTTCCTATTTTTTGTTGAAATTCTCACTATGCCCATTCATTCTTTTCCCCAAGTTCTTTAATCATCTTTATGACCATCACTTTGAAGTCTAGCTATCACACCTGCTGAAGTTTTATCTTATTCTTTCATTTGGAACATATTCCTCTGGTTATTCACTTTTCTAGGCTCACTTTGTTCTGTGCATAAAATGAAACTACCACCTCTCCCAGAAGGAGTAGCCTCGTGTAGAGGATGAAATTTGTTCTACCCTGCCATAGCTCTTGGTTGTCTCTCAAACGTTTATGATAATCCAAGCAGCCTATTTTATTTTTAATAGCTCCTAGTAATTGAAGGTGTGCCAAGACCTGTTAGTGTCCTGAAGGGGAGGATCTCAGAGAAGATCATTTCTACCACTGTGCTCACCACACCACCAAATCTATAACTACCTTCATGAGCACTCTGTTGCTTCACTATATTTATTTGTTCTAGTATCTATTTCAGAATATGGGTTTGATTTGCAGAAAGTATAAAAGCCTGCTTTTATTGTCAAATAATAAGTTGAGACAATTCCCCATGCTAAGTTTTCTCCTTTCACTAAATCATCCCATCCTGAAGTCCTAGTCCAAATTCTGGTCGCTGCTATTATTTTTAATTTTAAAAAATTTTATGTTAAAATGAAGTACATTCTGCTGGATGCTTCCACTAAAATAGGCAGAGCTGTCTCTCATTGATCTTTTATCCCCAGTGCCTTACATACTGAAGGGGCTTTGTGAGAGGAAAAGAGGTCAAGGGGAGAAGGTGAGACTACTCTTCTGTTGGCCTTGATCTGGGCCCCTGATACCCTAGTGGAACTGATGGGAAGAAAGATTCTATCAATGCCTGGTAAAGCCCTACAGTTACATAGAACTTAAATGGTCAAGTGAGCACAGCCTCCTGCAAAATGCATCCAGGATTACAGACTGTAATAGTTAAAGGTCATGCCTGCTGTGCACTAAGACCACGAAAGCTTTCCTGTGGAGAAAATGACATTATCAAGTGTTAGACCAAAGTAGAATTTGTGAACTGCGACCTTGATCTTGCACATGCTCCTGGGAAAAGAAGCCTTTGTGAAACATTCCTTTTCTGATTTGAAAAGGATTCCATTGCCATAGACTATTTCTCGGGGTTCAGATCAGAGGGAAATACAAGAGGATGGATTCAATTGCATGTAAGATACCAGCAGACTGTACTGCAAACATAAGCCACTGCTTGGGCACCCCCAGGCCTAGGCTTTTTTTTTTTTTTTGACACCAGTGCCACAATTTCTCCTGGCAACTGCCAAGCTCCCCAGAGCACTGTTTTTATAAATCTTGAATGACCCTGGAAGTCCTGCCTTGGGGTGATGGTAGTTAGAGGTGACAGGAATCCTGGGGGAGCCCCAAGTTTATAGCTGTCATCGCTAGGCTGTGTTGTTGTTTAGTCACTCAGTCGTGTCTAATTCTTTGCAACCCCATGGACTGTAGCCCACCACACTCCTCTGTCCATGGGATTCTCCAGGCAGGATTACTGGCGTGGGTTGCCATTTCCTACTCCAATTGCTAGTCTTTACTGACATCTAAAAAGAGTCTCTTTTTGTTCACGAGGACATTCCCAGAACTTAATGCCGCCCCCCCCCCCCAAAATAACACTACTCAGTGCATTTTGATTGAATGATAAAATGAACAGATGATGAATGATCAACCAGAAAGAAAACCATAAAATGATTTTCTGCAAATTCCTGGGTTAGTATAAAATCCTTTCTGAATAAAGAAAAGGGATACAAAATAAATATCCAGTAGGTAAAGAAATATGCTGAAATTGCTTGGTTTTCGGGTGGGTGTGATTGGAGGCGTATTGAGTAGTGAATAGCAAGTGGTAGGGCCAGCACAAGGAGGGCTTCCAGAATACAAGATGAGTGAACTTCCAGCTAGAGAAAGCCAGGCACATTATCTTTCACTGCTAGGTGGTTCTGAACATAATTAATGAACTCCCAGAAGAAACACACTCAGGATTATGGCTGTTGTTCTCAGTTGCAGGTTAGCCAAATTTGATATTTAGCCTTGTGCATAAACAGGCATTTTATTGCATATAACCAGACATGTCCTTTTGCAGTGGACAGGCAAGGTCTCAGTGAAGGCATCAAACATCCATGTTATACCACTGGAAAAACGCGTTAGTAGGTGTGCAGGCAGGGAAAATTAAGCCAGGAAGCAGTCTTAACTCTTGAAGGCAGAAAGAGTATGATACTGTGATTTATAATAAGAAATATATATTGAGTCTTCATTTGGGGCACAGAGCTCCTAAAACCTGTAGAATGTCCTAAGTGATAAGATTCATAAATGTCTCTGGTATGCTAATGAAGTAATTTTTGGAAAGCACCTGAAGATAGAGACAAGTTGCCAGAGGAGTCAACCACGTGATTAAAGTTTGTCACTTTTTATTTTGTATTGGGGTATAGCTGATTAACAGTGTTGTGATGGTTTCAGGTGGACAGCAGAGTGACTCAGCCACACATATACATGTATACATATATTCATTCTCCCCCAAACTCCCTTCCCATCCAGGCTGCCACATGACATGGAGCAGAATTCCTTGTGACATACTGTTGGTAACCCATTTTAAATATAGCAGTGTATGCAGGTCAGCCCCAAATCCTTGACTATCCTTTGCACCCATCCATCACCCCTGGTAACCATAAGTTGGTTCTCTTATGTCTGTGTTTATTTCTGTTTTGTAAATAAATTCATTTGCATCATTTCTTTTTAGATTATGCATATAAGGGGTATCATACTATATTTGTCTTTCTCTGCTTGACTTATTGCACTCAGTATGACAATTTCTTCACCTGTGTTGATGCGAATGGCCTTATTTCATTCTTTTTAATGGCTTAGTAATATTCCGTTGCATATATGTACCACGTCTTCATTATCCATTCCTCTATCGATTTAGGGACACTTAGGTTGCTTTCATGTCTTGGCGAGTATAAACAGTGGTGCAGTGAACATTGGGGTCCATGTGTCCTTTTGGGCGATGTTGTCCTCTGGATCTGCACCCAGGAGCAGGATTGCAGGGTCATATGATAGCTCTCTTTTTAGTTTTCTAAGGAACCTCCGTGCTATTCTCCATAGTGGCTATCCCACTTTACATTTCCACCAGCAGTGTAGGAGGGTTCAGAAGGTTGTCATTTTTAATCCTACTCCTTGATTTCCAGGAAGAGAGGCTGGAGGTTGAATCAATCATCAATGGCCAATCATTTAACCAATTGTTTATGAAGTGTATGTACCCTCCTCAAAAAAACTCAGAAAGGAGGGGGCCTGGCGAGCTTCCAGGTCGAGGACCAGAAATCTTCCACAGGCCCCTGTGCCAGGCCCCAAGCTCCTTGAGTACAGACACTCTTGTTGGAAACCTTTCCCTGTTTCTCTCATCTGGCTATGAGCTTTCATCCTTTGTAGGAAATTGGTAATCTAGTGAGTAGCCTGGTTCCCTAAATTCTGTGAACTGCTCTAGCTAATTAACTGACCCCCAAGGAGTGGGGGTCAGAACCTCTGATGTATAGTCAGTCATTCAGAAGCACAGGTGACAACTTGAACTTGTGACTGTCTCATGGGACGGAGACCTTAACCTGTGGCATCTGATGCTCCCTCCAGGAAGGCACATGTAGGATGCTCAGTTGACGTTTGAGATTTGCTTGGTGCTGTGGGAACCCGCCCCCCAGCCCCACTTCAGAACTGGGTGCAGAATCTTGAAGCACACCAACTGAGTGTGAAGTCAGACACTTCTGTTGGAGAAGATGGTGTTGGCCTGAATTAATAAACACATGCCCCAACCTTCTCAGAGCTTCACTCCACTCATATGCCAGAATTCTTTAGGCTCCTTCAAATTTCCCACCCTGTAAATCTGAGATGACACGTTTCCTAGGTGGTCTCTTACAGTTCAAAAAGTCCAAAGAGTAAAGTACACTTAGAATTCAAATGGTTAAAAAAAAAAAAGAATTCAAATGGTAAACCCAAGTTCTTTCACTGATAGTAAGCAATAGGTTGTTATCAGCAAAAAAAAAAAAAACCTCCCTCAAACTCTGCCCTGGCTGTGTCTGCATAGTGCTTATGTGAGAGGTTAGCTAACCTCAGGTTTTGACGGCTGTCCCCCCCAAACAAGCTCTGCATTAACCTGCAACTGCAACCTAAGTGACAAAAATCCAGTGCTGCTGCCAGCCCACCCTCCCCTCATTAACTTCCCTTTATGCTCTCGCCATAACCCACCTTGTCTCGCCACAAATGCCTCCAGCCCCCCTCGCCTCCTGCCGTTCTCAGACGCTGCCTGTCTGCCCACCCCTGGGGTCTGCCCTGCCGCCTCCAGTTCAGCCCTGTTTGCTCCCACCAGCTACCACCCAGCCTCCTCCCCAGACAATTCATTCATTACCACCCTGGCCTCCAGTGCTCTCTGCTCCCCAAACGCCAACAGCTGTTTCTTGCTCCGCCATCAGTTTCCAGTGTAATTATCCTTGCTGCTTGCTGTCACTCACTCAGCAACGTTTGCGTCATATCTGGCTTTGCAACCATCTGAGCAGTCTTTTCTGACGGTTGGTCTCCTCCTTCCTGGGACGGGAAGCTGGGGGCAGTTATTCAGTGAATTAAAATACTGTGAAAACTTGAGAGAAATTCCAGTTGCTTTCAATTCAGTGAAAATTCTAATGCCTAGAATGAATGCCACCCCAGTGCCAACTGTAATCTAGTTTTCTGAGGACCACTGTGGTTAGAATTTAGCTAGTTAAAACTCCGCACCAGGGCATAATCATTTGTAAAGACTTATGCCAGAGTAGCAAAGCTGTCAACATATAATGAACATCTAAAATGCACATGACATGAGTTATATGACAAGCCAAAATAGAAGAAAGATGGAGATGACACTTCATTTCCATGAGTTCATTAATGTGGCAATTAAGGAAATCATTAACATAAAGAGTTTAATTTGGCATGAAGCCTGAACATAGAAAGGATTCAGTATTAGCTATTGTTATTGTTTCTTTAATTATTTCAAGACCACTGGAATAGTAAGTTAAGAAAATGCCTGCTGTTAAGTACTCTGGGCTGGAAGAAGGGAAATAGAGATGCACACTGACCTGCAAATAAAATACAGTAAAAGGTTTTTTTTAAAACAAGTCTTGTACTATTTTAGGTGTTAGTGAAGGTGTGGTGGGGCTGGCTAGAGACAAAGGAATTTTGACTAGGGAGAAATTTTCCATAGTGTTGGTTGTAGAAATAGTTTGTTAGGGCTGCTGTAAGCTGTGAAGAGAGCTGAGCCCCAAAGAATTGATGCTTTTGAGCTGTGGTGTTGGAGAAGACTCTTGAGAGTCCCTTGGACTGCAAGGAGATCCAACCAGTCCATCCTAAAGGAGATCAGTCCTGGGTGTTCATTGGAAGGACTGGTGCTGAAGCTGAAATTCCAATACTTTGGCCACCTCATGCGAAGAGTTGACTCATTGGAAAAGACCCTGATGCTGGGAGGGATTGGAGGCAGGAGGAGAAGGGGACGACAGAGGATGAGATGGCTGGATGGCATCACTGACTCGATGGGCATGAGTTTGAGTAAACTCCAGTAGTTTGTGATGGACAGGGAGGCCTGGCATGCTGCGATTCACGGGGTCGCAAAGAGTCAGACACGATTGAGCGACTGAACTGAACTGAACTGAAGGTTCCCTGTGTTGGGAGGATCCCGTAGAGAAAGAAATGGCAAGTCACTCCAGTATTTTTTTAAATTAATTAATTTTAATTGGATAATTTCTTTACAATATTGTGGTGGTTTTTGCCATACATCAATATGAATCACCGACGGGTGCACGTGTCCCCCCATCCTGAGCCCCCATCCCTCTGTGTTGTCCCAGAGCAACGCTTTGAGTGCCCTGCTTCATGCATGAAACTTGCACTGGTCATCTGTTTTACATATGGTAATGTACATGTTTCAATGCTATTCTTTTAAATCATCCCACCCTCGCGTTCTCCCACAGAGTCCAAAAGTCTGTTCTTTACATCTGTGTCTCTTTTGCTGCCTTGCATATAGGATCATCGTTTTCTAAATTTTGTATATTTGCATTAATATACTGTATTGGGGTTTCTCTTTCTAACTTACCACTCTTCTTGCCTGTAACATCCTATGGACAGAGGAGCCTGGTGGGCTGTAGTCCATGGGGCCATAATAGTCAAACACAACTTAGCAACTAAACCACCTCCACCAACAAAGTTCTATGAACCAAGTGGCTTAAACCACTGTAACTTACTGTCTCACAGTTCTGGAGGCTAGAAGTACAAAATCAGAGTATCGGTAGGCTGGTTCCACCTGAGGTTGGAGGAAAGGATCTGTTTCGGGCTTCTCTCCTCATCTCACACATGGCTCTCTTGTCTTTTTACATCATCTCACCTGTGTCTCTGTCCAGATTTCCCCTTTGAATAAGGTTCCAGTCACACGGGCATGAGGAACCCACCCTACTGAAGAGTGACCTCATCTAAACATAATACATCTTCAGTGACTCCATGTCTAAATAAACATTTGCTCCGAGTTTCCAGGGGTTAGACTTTATACATAGGAATTCTGAAGGTGACACAGTTCAACTCATAACAATTGGTAGGACACATAACAAAATGCTTAAAAATAGACAAAGCTGCAGATAGTAATTCCAAGTACACACAATACATGGGTAATAGTTATCAATTGTATTTTTTAAGTAAGAAATATGGAAATATTTTAAGTAGCCCATAATAGGTATGTGATTGTCATTTTCAGTATATGCATTCTAGTGAAATGTTATCTTAAATAAATACATTTTTAAGGGTTGTATATTTGTAGTGTATTGTTAAAGAATCAGATATATTTATTGGATTATGTGAAATAAATATAATTCTATATAAAATGAATAACATCTGAGAAATGGAGTTTTGAGAATTACAAGAATTAAATAATAATAACTACTTTTGTAATTTTCAGTGTTCTGCAATTGTGTTACATTAAATTGTTTTTATAAAGTGATATTTTAAAGTATATTTTTAAAGACACACTGCATCATTAAACTGTTTTCTAGTTTCAGTGTCACCTGGGTTTCTGTTTATAAAACATCTGTATACCTCATGAAATTCTATAAAATAGATTTATTTTGATCAATGTCATTCATTTTGCTGAATTTGTAGACTCAAAGAAATGACAGATGTACTTTGTTTTTGCTTGTTTCACTATGTGTGAGTCACACGGCTGTGTAATTATAATGTTACAACCTTATCTGATGCAAACAGAATTAGCTGCTATGGACCCATTTATGCAAGTAACTTTTTTTTTTTTTTTGGCTAATGTTTTCTTAATGCCGGGCCCAGTGCTAGACTCCTCAGGGTGCAGAAATACAAGATCTGTATTATCAACTCAAAAGAATATGGAAGGTGATGTAAATAATATTTTTAGTGAAAATTTACATGTGCATTCCTTGTGGAGAGGGCTTGGGCAAAGGGATTTTGGTTCACCCTAGCCTAGCCAGCTGTTTTTCTTTTACTGATGAAAGCTGTCTATAATTTGTTTAGGTTTCCATTTATGATACACTAGAAGTGTATTAAGACCTAGCTATAAGTTATTGGCATTTTCACTCTGTTTTAGTTTGACAGCTTGAGTGGAATAAATAGTTAAAATGGTCCATTGCTTTTCTGTGGATGGAGGTAATAATTTTACACAGACTGAAGCTAATGGTGATATTGAGAAAAATTATCTTTTTTGTGACTGTTGTGTTGGGATAGATGGGTGGTGTTTGAACCTTAATAGAACTCATGTAATTTCTCTCCACTGTCTGCCCAGATGAAGATGATATCATAAACAGATGAACTATGAGTCAACACAAGACTCAATTTCCCGCAGAACACTTGAGATTGCTGTGTTTCAGAAGCCCGGGAGAAGGGTATCTCCTGTATACAAGAAAATTTTCCTGGTGATTAATGCCACAACATTCAGGAAAATAGATTCAATTTGCCTCTAAAAAAAATGAGCCCAAAACTTTCAGCAGCCTATAAACCTCTTTTTCAAACACCTCATTTAACTATCCCTAGAAAGGAGAGAAAACATGGCTGTGGTAGGTGATTGTATCATGGACCCTTGCCTTTGATTTTCAAAACTTAAGAAGATTCTTTCTTTGAAAGAACTTGAGTAGGGTCAGAACTAATTACACAAGTACATATGTCACTCTGTACAACGGGTTTCCAGGGCTGTGTTTGCCAGCACAGCCACCAAAGTTGCACATGAGCCGCGCACACTTGTTTCACAGTCTAGACAGTGGTTCTCAACAGGGGGTGGGCTTGGCCCTGCAATGGCCATTTAGCAATGTCTGGAGACATTTTAGATGTCATCCCGGGGGGCTGCTGCTGGCATCGAGTGTGGAAATTAGGAATATTGCTCAACATCCTGCAATGCACAAGGGAGCCCACTATAAGAAGGAGTTATCCTGTTCCAAATATTAACAGTGCTGAGGTTGAGAAAGCCTGATCTGATATTTTATTTACGCCATGCCAGTGTTGTTGTTGTTTTTTTTTTTTTTTTTCCTTCTAAATAATCAAATGTCGCATTAACTAATTTAAAAGCTGGACAGTTGGATGAGCCTTCAACCTTTTACCTGAAGACAGAAACAGCATGGATCCCACTCATAGGAGTTGAAAAGGTAAGTTTTATTTTAGTCGTTCTTAGTAGTGGTGCCATGACTCAACACAGGGAACTACTATGGTCCACATTCAATTTTGAATTGAAAAGTGTTTAAAGGTAAAAAAACATTAGTGATATTTTAAATATGAAATAGAGAGGAGTGAAGGTTAATGATGCCTCTCACAGTCACTTGCAGTATTCTTTCTTGGTGACGGAGATGGTGTTTAAATATGACACATGTAACCATACCATGGCCCCACACTGTCAAGAGAAAGCAAGCTTCAATCCACCAATAGTTGGGCAGAGAGCTGCCAGTCTATAATATAAAGAATTTTCCAGATGTTTTTTCCTCTATTCTCCCATTTTTATAGAGAGGCCTGTGATGAATGCCCTTAGAAATTCCTTCCTTTAGAAGTTTCTGTTACTAAAACAATTAGGGCTCCCAACACCAGAAGGCTTTAGAAGTGTTTTTGAATATTAATCTTTCTTAGGAGTTTTCTGCTTATGCCAGATTAGATAATACAGTAAATGGATTGAAACGAATAAATCCAGAACACATTTGCATTAGTGTGTTCTATTTCCTAGAAATGTTTCCTTGGTTAATTGTTAGATAGCCCATGGTAAGCGAGTTATCAATTAATTGCTAGAAAATGTAGTGTTTATATTACTTTGGTCTTTAATTGGCTACAACTTTTCTTTCTCATTAAATGCTAATTTAATTGTTTAAGTAAACAAGGCCATTAGAACAGTAGTCAATTCTTTGGAAAAACTGTTTAATGAAATACAAGTTTCACTTATAATTATAAATCAATTTTTCTATAATAAATAGAGCTCAGAGTTGGATTTCTTTTTAATTATGGAAGTTGAACAGTCTGTTTCCAAGGAACCAATGTCCCTAAAACTCCTAACTTTCCTGAGAATGGTAAGTTTCTCATAGTACTAGTGTGTATGTTTTTAGATAATATGTTATTTATTCAGAAAATGAGTGAACTGTTAAAATAATCCTTTATCTGGAAGCTCTAATTTAGAAGTGGCCTGATTGATAGAAACTCTAAAAATAAGCCAGTCTCTCCTTTTGAAAGTAGAAAATCCCAGGTGAAATTGTTCTTTATTACTTTTACCCATCACAAGGAGAAGTTCTTTCTGAAGTATCCTTTGGATATTTCTCCAACTCACAATGATTTAGAAGGGACTAGATTATTTTCTGCAACCATGTGCTTATTTAAAAAAACCATTTTATTTAAATTCTTTGTTTCTAACACGACGCCATATTACTGAGTAGTACTTCTCCCATCATGGATTCTTAGTGTTAATGATAAAATTCATCGGAGTAACTTTTTAAATCTTACTGGCTTTATTTGATGATTCGTCATCACACCATCGACTCTTAATAAATAAAAAGGAGCTTTGAGGAGCTGTACAAAGTGAAGATCATTTACAAGCAGAGGAAGAAGGCAGTTCCTCTAGACAAGACACAGGTTGGTTATTGCAGGGTTACTGTCCTTTAGGGAATGGCAGGGGGGTTTTCTGGCAGATTACCTGCTAGCACTGATCAGGAGATCCCTGTGGACTGGTTTAAGATTCATTTATGAGAAAGCCCAAACTGTGATTGTCTCAGTGTGGCAACATAGGGCTGAGGGTAAGTAACTTCATTTTGGTTCTGTTCTGTTTTTTTTTTTTTTTTAACAATCCTACCCCCTCAACTCCCAACCTGCCACCCACTGTTGACCAGACTCTCAGATTAACTAAGAGATGTGATCAAAATTTAAGGCATCAGCCCTACCCCCAGCTACTGCACTGGAGTTCTCAGTTTGTGGTCAGTCAGGTTCACATTCTTTAAGTTGGTCATTCGCTTACCTTTTCCTTTTCTGAAGCTCTGGTCTTGGGGTGATCATTTGTTTTGGTCAGCTGTGAACATGCATTTAACGCTTTAAAAAAAAATGAAGATGACAGCCATGGAGGCCAGTAAAATTTGAAGTTCCATAGACCCAACATGAGGTTTGTAGAAAGCCTTGGCACAAGGTGCCCTGGGTTTGGGGTGCTAAGGAGAGGCAGGGAAATGAGTGCTCAGAGTTAGGGAGTCTGAGACAGAAGAGAGGAAGCTGTTGATTCCAGAGAAACTGAGGCTTTGGAAATCAAGGAGAACTTCAGAGCAGGCAAAACTACGATGGTCAGCAGCGCGGTTAATCCAGCCATCGTCTGGAGACTGGATGTCCTACCTTGCCAATGGCCTATAAGGCATGCCAATGAGGTATGTAAACAATGAAATTATCTTTCCAGGTCAGAACAAGGTAAAAGAGAATAAACAGGACATCTTTCTGGTGTAAGAATTAGGAAAAGAATAGTCAGAGAAGGGAGGAGGAATGAAAAGAAATAGTTTCCACCCAGATTCTTAGGGAGATGTAGTCTGTCTCCAGGTAGGCTGTTTATCTTCCTTGTCATTTGATTTTGTGGTCTTCAGACTTTGCGCAGAATCAGATGTCAAGTGGAACCTTCACCAGTTGTCCAATGTGCCTCTAAGGTTTAATGCCTTGTAACTTGGCAGAGCTGTCAGTGGTCAAGAGTAGCCAGGACTGTCCTTTTCATGAATTTCACCCTTGCAAAAGCCAAAGTAACACAGTAACTGCATATTAATAACAAAAGACTTAAAATGCTCCTGGTTAAAGATATGATGAGAGTTCATTATAACTATATATTATATTCAATGTAACATTTTAAGATAACAACTACAGTTATGACTGACAGGATATCAGAAAATGTCAGATTTTTGGGGGTCTTAATTTCTAAATCATATTCATAATATACATCTGTACATAAGATGTATAGCATCATTTTGATAATACTTCCCATGTAATTTAACATATTAATAAACTTAATTATTTTTAATATTTTACCAGAGACAAATCTTTTGAGGTTTTCCAGGGGTAATCTTAAAATTAGTTTGGGATAAAAAATTTACAATTTGGTTTCTCACAAATACTAGTGAAAAATTTAAGCCATCAGAACAGGTAACTTTAACTTATTCCATCGTTAAGAAACAAAATTTAGCTCCAACTGTTCTTTTATAAACTAGCAAGTTTTGTATTATCATACCTAACCTCATGTTTAAAATTTTGGAAAGCATCACAAGGTTTGATTATTTGGTTAAATAGGATTACAGGTCCTGATGAAATAATACTTTATCTATTTAACCAAAGTGACAATAGAAGACAAAGGCAAACACACTTGACTATACAGTTGTGAATTAAACTTGCCTTTTTTAATATTGAGACGATCCAGTTTTCTTAGGCCATCAAAGACCTGATAAAGACAACGCAACACGCAGTAAATCTGGGTAACATACAAAATCTCTGCTGTCCAGGCGGATTCCATAAAGTTAAGGAGATTTTTACAATGTGTTATCAAAATCAGGTCAGAAGTCAGAGAAAGCTTTGTAACAATCAAATTTTAATTTTATATCAACATGCTTTTGATATTATAACTCATTTTTCAAAAAATCTATTCCAGCCTTAGCTAGCTTGACCCCACATAAAATTCCTTGCCCAGGATGCCTTTTGCACAAATCTTCAATATTTTTATATCCATTCAGATTTTGTCGTACGTTTTGCTTTTATTTTCTCATTCTGCAAACACTTAGTTTCTTTGCCTACTTTTACATACACAGTTGTTTCCTTTCACCCCCATTTGTTAAATTAATTTTTTATTGGAGCAATGTTAGTTTCTAGGGTAGAGCTGAGGTCTAGGGCTTGGTTAGAGCCTCCCAGCAGTCCAATTAACCCTGGACTGGAAGGTCATTTAGATTGGGAGCTCAGCGCAGAGAGAGCAGAACTTGGATTTGAGAGGAACTTAACCCAGGCTCTTGGAAATCGTGAAAAAGAGAACAAAAAGATTTTGTGGGTACCAATACCTGTGTTTCTAGTTGTTGCCTTGGCAAAACTGTCCAAAGTCAGTGGCCTTTGGATCCCATCGGCACCTTTAAACTTTTAACAGCAACAAAAGTCGACTAAGTAAGATGTAAAGACCTTCTTGGCTTTCTTAAATGATTCATAAATTGAGCAGTATCCAATCTAGCAGATAGAAGCTCTGAGGAACTGGGCAAATGAAAGAACGTTATAGACAGAAGGGAGCAGGAACAAGGAATTAGACTAGGCAAAACAAAGCAGTTGGTGATTGCAAACATTCTTTCCTTTATGGGATGGGAGGCCTCTGTGATATGGAAGACCCTCGATCGACTGGTTAAAGATTCTCTTTCTGAGAGAGCTGAAACTATAATTAAGTCAAGCCCCAGTTGGTGATGTGGGGCTTTGAGCATAAAACACTGACTCCATTTTAGGCTTTTGTTTTACCCTTAGATGTTAATTGAGTTAAATAGCTAAATGAAAGAGCTCATGCTGCTTGCTATGAACATTATATATGCTTTCTTTGTCCCATAAGCAAGAAAGCTAAATTTATAAATTAAGTATTTCTTTCAGGGCATCTTATATAAAGCTCGAATTACATCTGAAGTTTTTTGCTAAAGGATCTAAATTTATTCTCCAAAAGGGCTGGATTACCCCAGAAGTATATAGGCCAGACAATTTTGAACAATGCGTGACCACTAAGAGAGTGGTGAAATTCTGTACAAGTTTTTCTATATCTACTTCCCCTTCACTCAAGGAAAGTACATGATGTTCACATTTTCCAGTGCATTCACTGAACTGCTCAGTTCTGTTTGGAGCAATCCAATCTTAAGAACCTCTAAGAATGAAAAGGAAAAGAACTGCCTCAAAAATCTGTTGGGAACCTAGAAAAAAAGAAGGTAGAACCCAGAAATAGAGATACCTTGGGAAAACAGGGCATAATGGTACATTTTAGAAAGATGAATAGTATTCATCTCTCAGAGTTTCTAATGCATGACAGGAAAAGTATGAAAATATGAATAATAATGAAAATAATGAAAGATTAACATTATGTTAAGTGTGGACAGAGGAAAGCACATAGTGATAGTGGGGACACTTTAAATAGGTTGGTTGTGGCATTGCAGTAATGGAGAATTCCAAATGTCTAGCCGTATGTTTTTGGAAAGTTAAAAAGAACACAGTAAAATCCTAAAAATCTAGCAAAAGTGCAAAATCTATAAGAATATATAAACTTAATGAATACATATAAAGATGAACTAATGGCTAGGATTACTAGACTACTCAGAAGTCTAGTCAGAAGAAGTTAATTCTTTTTTTCCAATGCAGTTCTCATCAATGTATTACTGTATATCTTTTGTAACTTAAGAGTTACTCTAAATTTTTTCTGGAAAAATAAGTAGATGAGAATAATCTGTACAATTGTGGGAAAGGACATTGAAGAAAGAGCTCTTTTGGAAAAAGGTAGAGGTCAAAATCATATTTTAGAGTTATGGTCATGAGAGCTGTCTGTCTGGTCTAGCACAGAAATATCCAGCGCTAGAGGGAAAATCAGAGGTTATTTAAAATCCTGATCATTCACTGGAATTTATCAAATGAAAAGAGTATAAGAGGATGACTTTCAATACATGATGTTGAGACAGCTGGCTTTGTGGACAAAAGTTAAATCCATATGCTATAGAACATGATCTGTCTAAGCACTGAAAAATAGAAATATGAGATATGTTTAACCGAAAAAAAAAAAAAAGCCACAAGATATATAGGGGCTAAACTGACAACTCCATAAAAAATTTAAAATGTTCTTAACTAAAAGCACAACATGTAATAGCCAGATGATAAACTGAGAAGATCATGTATGATAAACAATGAATCAATAGCCTTATTTTTATAAAGGAGGTTTTCCTAAAGATTTTTAGTCTCAGAAACCCTCAGCTACTTGTAGTAATTCTTGAATATTTCCCCAGAAGCCTTTTCCTTTTGTGGATTAAATATTTACTATTTTGGAAGTTAAATCGGAAACACCTTAAATTTTTATTTTTAACATATTTAAAAGTAACAATACAGTCATTAGATATGAACAGAAATAATGTATTAAAATGCTTTTCCAAAGCAAAAAATATATAAATATAAAAATGCCATAATTTTGTATTTTACTAGTTCTCATAATTCATATCTGTTTCTACATTCAATCTATTGTAATAGCCCACATCACGTGGTCTCTGTAACCACAGATGAAAAATATAAAAGGACAGGAAAACTTCAGAAATTATTGCCTCAGTGTCATCAAGAACTGGAACCAATACCAACAAATACCTATATTCAATAGACTTACTCATTTGGCCACAGTCTGTGACATGCAGAATCTTAGTTCACAGACCAGGAATCGAACCTGTACACCATGCAGTGGAAATGTAGAGTTTTAACCATTGGACCTCCAGGGAAGTCACACCTACAGACTTAAAAAAAATTAACATAGGCAGGAAAAAACATGAAGTCTTACCATTTTAAGCCACTGTTGCTTAAACAGAGGAAGGGAAGAGGAAAATTGATGGAAGAATCAGAGAGCAGAAGAGCACATGTGTTGATTTACTGGTATTGAATGCAATCTTTTTCTTTTAATCATATACTCTCCTACTATATCTTAAAATACTCATTCTGATAGTTCCCAGTTTTATTATTTATCAGTCTAGTTTTTATGTCATTTACATTTTAAATTTTACTACCCTACTTTTATTATGATGGTATCTGCTAATCCGTATGGTGTTTGACAATAGAATATTGAATGAATTCTTAACAGATCAAAGTCTCTATAACTGAGCAGCTCCATCCTGGCTACAACACCACTGCAGTCTTCTGAAGAAGATGAAAAAACGGTAAAACCCATGTTTCAGAGCCCTTTTGGTGACGATGATGTGAGCAAACTCCCTCTCACTACCACCTTTTCCTCCTATGTTTGCAGATTAATATTAAAAAGAAGCTGCATGTGAGGGAAAGGAGAGAGAAGAGAAACAAGACAGCAGAAACAGGAAGGGGGGAAGGGGGACAGGGAGAAAGGTGAGAAAAGGAAGGAAGGGAAGGAGGAAGGAAGGAAAGGAGGAGAGAGGAAAGGAGAGAAGAGAAAGAGATGGGAAGGGAGGATATGGAGGAAGACAGGGAGCGAGAAAGAAGAGAGTGGAAACGAAGGAAAGTAGGAAGGGAGGGGGAAAGGAAAAATAAAGAGGGGGAAAAGAGAGATTAAGGGACAGAGAGGCAAAAGAGGTGAGGAAAGAGAGAGAGAAAGAAAGACAACAGAGAGAAGAGAGGGGAGAAGGAAGAGAGAAAGTGGAAACAGGGGAAGGGAGGAGGAAGGGGAAAATTGATAGTGGAAGACAGGAAGTGTCAGAGAGCAGAAGAAAAGAGGAGAGGAGGAAAGAGAAAGATGAAGGAAAGAAAAAGAGGGGGAGATGGAAGAGTGAGAAGAAATGAAAGCAAAAAAGAGCAAGGACGAGGGGGAGAGAGAGGAAAGAGACAGATATGAGAAAGAAACAAAAGACAAAGAGCAGAAACAGGAGGGTATGAAGGAAGGAGGGAGAGAAAGGGGAGAAGAGGAAAGAGAAGTGAAGGCAAAGAGAGAGAGAAGGGAAAGAAAAGGGGGAAGGAAGGGAGAAGTGAGAAAAAGAGGAATAGAGAACAGAAAGGAGCAAGGGGAGAGAAGAGAAAGAATGGAGAGAAAATAGGGAGGACTGGGGACAGCAAGGAAGGGAGAAAAGGAAGAGAAAGGCGGGGAAAGAGACATAGGAAGGAAAAGAGAGGAAGAAGGAGAGGGGGAGAAATAAGACATGGGTAGGAAGAAGAAGAGAGGAAAGAGACATGAAGGTAGGAGGGGCAAGAGAGAGGGGGAGAGACAGATAGAGGAGACACAAAGGAGGGAAGAGGAGAGACAGAGACACAAAAAGGGATGTAGGACAAAAAAGAGATGAAGGAGAGAGCAAGAGCAAGGATGGAAGAAACAAAAACAGCAGAGTCACAGGAGGGTCCGAAAGAAAGAGGAAAGGAGAAAGAGGAAAGAGAAGGTAAAGAGGGAAAGAAAGGGGGAATCAAGGGAAAGAAAGAAAAAGAGTAGATGAAGGGAGGTGAGAGAGGAAGGAAGAGAAGGTGAGAAAAATAAAGAGGCAAGGAAGGAAGAGAGACGAGAAAGAAAAGGAAGGGAAATAGGAAAACAGATAGGAAGAGAGGTGATAGAGAGAGTGGAGAAGGAGAGATAGGGAAGGGAGCACAATGAGAGAGATGGGAAAGAACAGGAAGAAAGGGGAAAGAGGAAGGAAGACAAAGACACAGGAAGAAGAGGGAGAGACAGAAACGAGAAAAGAGGGTCGAGGGAAAGAATGGAGAGAAAATGGAGGAATGAAGAAAGGAAGAGAGAGACAGGAAAGAAAGGGGAGATAGAGAAGAGAAAGATCTAAAAAGTGAGAGAAGTACAGAGCAAGTGTGAAAGTATGGAAGGAAGAAAGGAAAATAGAGGTGGGAAAGAGACTGAGGGGAGAGAGAAAGGATGGAAGGAAGAGCGAAAGACACCAGGGGGAGAGACACTGAAAGGAGAGAAAGTGATTGAGAGAGAAACAGAGGAAGGGAGGATGAATAAAGGAAGACTGAGGGAAGAGAGAAAGATAGGAAGGAAAGGAAGAGAAAGGAAGGTGAGGGAGAGAGGAAGGAAGGGGGAGCGAGAAAGAGGAGAGAGAGAGGGATAAAGCACAAAGAAAGATGACCCAGAGTGGTGTCACATGCCTGGGTCCTGAGCAGACTCCGTCCCATGGCTGGACTGTCCTGGGGCTGAATGAGCTGGGGAGGATGTACATGGACTTGAGCACCAACCCCGCCCCCCAGACCTGTAGTGCCTGGGCCCCTCAGATGGGGCCCCAGATCCAGGCTGGCACTCCTGCAACTAAGCCAAGCCCAATACCTCCAAAGGATGGTGGAGCCAGTGGGTGGGCAGACCTTTGCAAACTCACTTGGTCTCCACGTCTCCTGGTGGTGGGGTTCCCATGCCCAGCCTCCTTCCTTAGGGCCACCCCAGCACCCTCCGCACAGCGCTTCTGCAGGGCTTGGGATTTGTCTGCGGGGGGCAGGCAACAGTAAAGAGGTAATGAGACACAAGCTCTCTAGGATGTTTGTTCAGGCACTTTCCACTGGAATTTACAACCCCACGATAGGACTTTCTCTAAGGCTCTAGTTGCCCGAGTTACCAGACTGGGGCAGGAGGACGTGCTGCCGCCTTGTGGATGCCTCATGCAACTACAACTTGAAAACTGGTGCTTTGGGGCGCTCAAGCGTCTCAAGGCCAGTGGGGCTGTAAATGACCCCTGCCCTCAAGAAATGCCTTGTGGGAGGTAATTTGAACCAAGGCCAGTCTCATGAAGCCAATTTCAAGAACTGAATTATCCTCACACTCTTCAGGAAAAAAAAATGCCATGAAAAGATGTTCATCATCCCTAATGATTAGAGAAATGCAAATCAAAACAATGAGCTCTCCCAAAGTGCCAGTCATTAAAGAGGCTATATACAATAAATACTACGAAGGCCTGCAGAAAACAAAACTACACTGTTGGTGGGAATGTACTTTGGTAACATGCACTATGGAGAATAGTATGGAAGTAAGTGTTAAGTAAGTAAGTGTTAAGTCGCTCAGTCGTGCCCAGCTCTTTAGGACCCCATGGACTGCAGCCCACCAGGTTCCTCTGTCCATGAGATTTTCCCGACAAGGATACTGGACTGGGTTGCCATTGCCTTCTCCAGGGGATCTTCCCGACCCAGGGATCGAACCCAGGTTTTCTGTACTGCAGGCAGATTCTTTACCGACTGAGCTACAAGGGAAGTTCTGACAAAACATGGTCTGTATGGAAGTTCCTTTAGAAAGAAAAGTAGAGAGCTACCATGAAATCCAGCAGTCCCACTCCTGGGTAGGCGTGTATCGGAGAAAGCCATCCTTCCAGAAGACACCTGCAACCCAAGGTTGCTGTAGCACTATGATAGCCAAGGCATGCGAACAAACCTCTGAAATGCTCTGGTTCCGTGTTACACATTCACTGAAGCACGTTTCCTTTTTCTCCTCCAGGACGCACAGAAAGACTGCATTTCTACAGCCTCCCTTGCAGTTAGGTTGGAGCAAATGGAACTGGGTTCTGAGTAAAGGAATTAGGGAAGTGCCTGCCCACACAGCTTCGGCCTTTCCTTGCGGTCACTTCTGGGCCATTTGTTTCCTATGTCCCTCTATGGAAAATTCCTGGGTCCCCGAGTCACCATGTGAGGAAAGCTGCCAAGGAAAGCATGGAGCACGAATTAAACGTGTGAAAGAGCAATGTTTGTTGTGTTAAGTTAAATACCCTCAGAGGTGTATTTACTGCTGTCAGAACTAATACACAACTCAAGAATGAATATCTTAAATCCCGTATGATATAACTTACATGCGAAATCTGAAATAGGACACAAGTGAATCTATGAAACAGACAAAATCACACAGAGAACAGTCCTGTAGTTGCCAAGGGGAGGGAAGTATTGGGATTAGCAGATACAAACCATTAATGTATAAATATATATGTTTTCACAGAGTGGATAAACAACAAGGTCCTCTGTATAGCACAAGGAACTATATCCAATATCCTGTGATAAACCATAATGGAAAAGAATATATGTGTAACTGAGTCACTTTTCTGAATAGCAGAAATCAACAGTGTAAATCAACTATACTCCAATAAAATTATTTTTAAAAATGAATGAATGTCTTGATGTCTGTACACATCTTGGGCAAAAGATCAGCTATGTAGGAACTAGACCCAAAGAGGAAGAGCAGACATAGCTAAGTCCTCTGCCAACAGCTCGGTGTGTGATCATAAATGGAACACTCACCTCTTTGGGGCCTCCCAGAAATATTTGAGGGGATAGTCCAAGAAGAGTTCATTGCCAGCAATCACTTGAATGGAACCATTAAGACATAATCTATTTTGGTGATGTCGCAGGTCTGTAAATTGGGATAATACTTGTGTTGTGCAAAATAAAAAATAAAAGCTGATCTCAGTGCCCAGGTCCAAAATGATTAGCACAGTCATCCCCTTGCAAAGCTGCTTTCATGTGTCTCAGGGGCCTTGTGAGCTCAGCGCAGCTATACAGCTCTAAACAAATAAAATGCTTACATTTCTGGCAGGCTAGAGACAATCTGTCCCAGAGCATGACTCGCTCCAGCAAATGGGAATCTACTTCCAACCTATGCCTTGAGGAAGGACTCTGACACTTATTTCACAAGTCAAGCCCGTATTTACTCATGTGGTAACCAGCCAACATATCCCTGGGACCAGTCCAAATAAGCAGTTGTACGAAAAATATTCAAAGAAAGAATGATAACCTGTGGAAATTGCATCATCATATATGACAAAGGCTGTCCACTCTTACTATTCACAATTATTCAGACACCCCTCCAGAGGTGTAAACTAGCAGTCATTTAGTTTGGGTATAAGGAAACCTTTCATCTGTATCTACAACTACCAGCTTATTTCATAATTTTAAACAGAAAATAATCATAGCAACATGATTGCATATTCCCAACCAAACTTGTGTGGTTTATCAAAAATATGAAGCGTGACCTCTTCATCTTTCTCCATTTGAACTGATAAAAGCCTCAGAACAAATCCAGTGGTCCACATTTGGTTCCAGTCCATTAGTCTGCCTACCTTCACGATAAAGCAAACTAAATTTTTTATTGTGTAGTGCTAAGGGAAATACTCCCCCCACTAGAGAACCTACACCTTTGAATTATTCATAGATTTCTCATTTCAAAGTCTGTTATAACTCAGGGTGCCTCTGGGAGTTAGGCACTTCATTTATAACTTTGATTGGCCTTCTGCACCTCAGCTGTGGGGAAAATGTGGCCTTAAATAAAGATAATTGGTATTAATGCCAAACTGAGTTTATATTTCCTATAAAAGAAAAGGAGGTATGTAAAGTCAACACAAATATTATGATCAACTATTTTTTAGAATATTTTAGGAGCTCAGTTTGTTTAAGTTTTATATGTTCTTGGGCAAATGTGAAATACTGAAATGCTTTACAAAATGGGCATTTAGAAGGTGAGAGAATGAAAATATAAGAAATATTTCTCCATAGTTTGTTTGATATTGAAAGTAGCATTCCCTACTGATCAGCGAAAGAGGGTTTCCTTTTCTCCACATCCTCTCCAGGATTTGTTTGTAGATTTTTTTGATGATGTCATTCTGACCAGTGTGAGGGGAAACTTAATCTTGGGGTGGGAGGTGAGAGGGAGACTCAGAGTGAATGTATATGACTCACTTTGTCATACGGCGGGAACCAACACAACACAGCACAACAACTGTAAAGCAGTTATCCTCCAATGTAAAAAAAATACTTAATTTTTTAAAAAGAAAGTAGCATTTCCTAGATCCTCGTTTTCAGAAATGACCTAACATCAGCAAGCTTCTAGGTGAAAGCCATTCATGACACAAGGCAGTTTTACAAAAGCCACCTACCTTTGACATAAAGGTGCTTGTCTTTTCTGCTGTTGACGTATTCTTCCTTGCTTGGGGGTGGTGAAATAAAATTTTCATTTTAAGGTGGGACAAGGAAATTCAAACATAAAATTCTCTCTGTGTGTCTATCTGGGCCCCCTTCCTGTCGCCCTAATGAGTAGGGGACATCTGTACCCACACCAACCAGACCTCCTCAGAGGTGGAACCGCCTGATGGACCGGAAAGAGACTGTCTTTTCCTTTCTTCTGATGCAAGCAATGTAACTTCTTGAAAGAGCAGCTTTCTCTCTCAACTCTCTAGGGGTCATGGTGACTTGCTACTCTCTTTGTCCCTACTTACCTGGATTATAGGGCTTCCCAGGTGGTTCAGCAGTAAAGAATCTGCCAGCCAGTATAGGAGATGCGGAAGACTTGGGTCAGGAAGATGCCCTGGAGAAGGAAATGGCAACCCACTCCAGTATCCTGGCCTGGAGAATCCCATGGACAGAGGAACCTGGCGGGCTACAGTCTATGGGGTCGCAAAAGAGTCAGACACAATTTAATGACTAAACAATGAACAACAACCTGGATTCCATGTACCCTTGGTGGGCTTTCTGTAAAATACCAGTGTATCCTTTTGATGTATAATCGTTTGTCTCAAAAATGTATACAACTTTATCTTTGACTTGTAAACGGGTGAAATAGTTCTCAGATCTTTCTGAGAATCTGTCTCCTGGGTCATAATCCTCAGTTGGGTTCAAATGAAATTCTTTTTCCTTACCTTGATTGTTAATTGAACTTTCTTCTACCGTGGTGATTTTGCAGTAAATGTATATTATGTTATTGACCGTAGATGAGTAGTTCACATTTAAATTCATATATGTTGCTTAAAAATTTTCCATCTACAGTCATTTTGGGTGAGTTGCTAGGTCCTCAGAGCTTGTGCAATCAAGGAACACTTGTTTAAGGCCAGAACATTGCTGAGTTCTGATTAATGAACCTCTTAAGATCTGATTGTTCGCAACATCAAGTATGTGTTGACAATAGCACAGACCACACTGAACTCTCTTGCTATGAAGTCACTGACCAGCTATGAGGTAGCGGACCATGATCGATGTATGCTACACAACAATTACCCTGTTCTAAATAGTGGATTCTACATATGAAATGCCCAAAGCACAGTATGAGTCTCTAAGAAGAGCAGGAAAAAAAATCTGTACATGTATGCTGCAAGTCTGTGCAAGGTGCACAGGTGTGAATTTCACATTCACTTGAAATAATCATTTTTCTGTTCAGACAGTCAACCAGGAAGGTGTCCATTTTGTGATCTAACCTGAGTTCGGAGCACACTGGATGACCTCACCCTAGTTGACCTTACGGCAGAAACACTCCTTTGAATATTCTCCTGTATGGAAAGCAAGAGAAGAAAGAAACAGAGATTACATATGTAGCTACTGGAGCCTGGATTCTATTCAGAGAAGACAAGGATTCTGGCAATTTTCAGTGGTCTTCTGTGACAAAGAAAACCTTTTTCCCCTAAGAATTCATATTGTCATATAAATTGCCACATCACTGCTATCCTACTACTGACAACAATGAGAATGAACTTTGAGCACTTTCCTAACTATGTACCAAGCATGTCTATCTCATTGAATCCGCATAACTTCCTATGACACGACGAGGACGATTATCTCCTGTCTTGCTAGCACAGAAACCACGCCTCAGCAGGAAGTAATTCGTCTAAGGTCACGTGACCTAAAAGACTTGAGCCAGTTTTGAATCTGGAAACACTTCACTGACTACTGAGACCCTGCTCACTGCCCTCATTATTCCCTTACTCTCCCTTTAAAAAGTAACCAGTCACCTCTGTATGAATTGAAGTTGAGTTCAGTTCACACTGGACTCTTTGCCCTACTGAAATAGTTATTTTGGATTAAAATCCATTCTTACCCCTATGGTGGGATGGAGAGAGAGTCGGGAGGGAGGGGACATATGTATACCTGTGGCTGATTCATGTTGATGTCTGGTACAGGCTAACACAATATTGTAGAGCAATTGTCCCCCGATAGTTGTATTTTGTTCTGTACTTCTCAATATTGTAAGTGATAATCTTTTCAAAAAATCCATTCTTATGCCTTTAATTAGTGTCCTGCTTGAATTCAGCAGAAGAGATGCAGAGTAAGATCCAAGGCTGGACCATGAAGGGCCTTGCAGCTTCTAGCTTCTCGAGAACACTCACCCTTGGAGATCTGAAACACCAGACTGAGGGGAACACAGAGAGATGATGCGTAGAAGACCTGAAACAACATGAAGAGATGTTTCTTATCAACTCAAGTCAGCCCATCTGAGTAGAAATCAGTTGTTCTCTCTGAAAAAAAGTGAAACTGTTGGTCGCTCAGTCCTGACTCTGTGACCCCATGGACTGTAGCCCACCAGGCTCCTCTGTCCATGAATTCTCCAGGCAAGAATACTGGAGTGTGTTGCCATTTCCTTCTCCAGGGGATCTTCCCGACCCAAGGATTGAACCCAGGTCTCCTGCACTGCAGGCAGAGTCTTTACCCTCTGAGCCCCCAGGGAAGCCCTGTTCTCTCTGAGCCCTGTCCAAACTGCAGATTTCTCAGCAGACTAACCGACGGCTGCATATTTTAGCCACTTAGTCTGAAGGGGTTTGCTCTACAGCAATAGGAAACTGCAGCGGCCACTGCCAAGCACGGCTCTTTTTATTCTCCCAGGATCCCTCTTGTTCTTCATCATTTTCAACTCTGAAGATCATGTTCAGCCCACCCCAGCTCACTCACTCACAGATACACTCACTGGGTTGAATGGAGATGGATATTGGTTAAGCACCAAGTCTAACTCAAGTCAGAAAGAAGGGAAAACGAACAAAAGAGAAAACCACCTACTTTCTCAAATGAAATGTTAGTGCATGTAAGAAAGTCTTTTCTTTCCTTCTTCTAAAAGGATATATGCTTCCTCATATAAAACAGCTCAGCTCTGTACTCTGTGATGACCTAGATGGTGTGTGGGGGGGGGGCGGTGGTTGGTGGGGGTGTTGGGAGAGGTGGGAGGGAGGTTCAAGAGAAAGGATATATACATATACATATATATATATATGATTCACTTTGTTGTATAGCTGAAACACAATATTGTAAAGCAATTATACTCCAATTAAAAATATACACACACACACACACACACACACACACACACACATATGCTTCCAGTATGTGGTTTAATTTCTGTTTGCTGATGAGAATTTTTTTAAACAATTTTTGATTTTGAGTTAAATGATACCAGTTTCTGTTCAGAGTTCTAAAGTATAGAAATCTTGAATGATTTTTTATTTATATTTACATGTATTCAAACATGTTAAAAGGCTTATCTTGTGGCTCAGCAGTAGAGAATCTGCCTGCCATGCACGAGATGGGGCTTCAATCCCGGGGTCTGGCAGAAGCCTTGGAGGAGGGCATGGCAACCCACTCCAGTATTCTTGCCTGGGAAATCCTATGGACAGAGGAGCCTGGTGGGCTACAGTACGTGGGGTTACAAAGAGTCAGAAATGACTGAATTGACAGCACACACAAACATGTTAAAAATCAGCTTGCTTGTACCATCACTAATCTGTCTACACAGGTGATGTGGTTCAATATGGGACAGATTTCCTTCATCTGGATAAGGTTTCTAATATTGTAAACTTGAATTTATTGGAGAAACAGAAATCACATGAATGCCACAAATGTCACTGGACTGTTAGTTGCAAAGTAAAACAAACTGAAATGTACTTCTCCTGTGGGCTTCTGAGGGTCATGATCCTGGGAGGAGAAGGCGGCTTTGCTTGTATAAACCATGACTCCTGAACTTGCTTCAAACGGCACTTGCAGTCATCAGACCCCTGAGTGTTTACTAGTTTGCATTCTCTTCACTGGAAACTCACTGGTGCCTTTAGTGACAGCTTTGGTGCTTTGCTTTGCATTGTGCTTGACAGGGAGCTCGGCTGTTCAGCCACCGAATTTTTTTTCTTGTGAGTCTCATCAGTGCCCACTGTCCTGAGCTGCCGGATGCATGGAGGGCCTCCAGGATCTGCCTCAGTTTACCTCCTGTGTGAAGTTAGTTAGTCCCTTGTTAGTCAGGGACCCTATTATCCGTACCATCACACAGCCTACCTTAAGGTTCAGTTGGTATAAGTGGAACGTGGAAGGGCTGCTCTGTGACTAAGGCAGAGTTTGCAAAACCCCTCAGCAACTTGCAGTCTTTAAAGACCCACCTGTAAGCTTCAAGGGTTCTCATTCCAACAAATAAGAAAGGGTAACATTTTCTCAACACATAGTTTAACCACCAGAGAGAAAAGAAGAAGAAAATTCCTTTATCCCTGAAACTTAAACCAAGACTAAGAAAACACTCACATACATAAAAGTCCTGAATTTTTCAGAATGATTTCAAATAATTGCTCTTTGGAGCCCATGTCTACCAAGATGTTCTAAGCAGTCACAAAATGCATGCCAAGTTTTGTTTCAAAACATATAGCCACCTACACATATGTTAGTATATTATGACATTTTAATTGTGAAAATGACAGGTTTTTAGTGATTCATAAATGAAACATCGAAGCCCTAAGTACTATCTTCTCTGCAAGTATAATATGTCCAGTTACTATATGAATTTTCTATGTATGTGTAGATGACACATTTTAATAAAACTTCATTACATTTTTCAACAACTCTGAGAAAGCACTGGCAATCCCATCAATAGCTCTGAACTTTTAGGAAATCTAAGAATGCAACCACACACAGGTACAGCCTCAGCGAGGCCAGCCCGCCTTGTAAAACTCCAGGAAGAACAGAGCAGTGAGGGGCCCACATCAGATCTGTGCCAACAATATGCGCACAAAACGCCCCCAGGTGAGAGACCCTGCTTGTTCAGAAATACACAGGTCTTCTAACAAGGTGACTTCGTTTCCCAAGGTAAACGTCCTTTGCTTCTTCCAGCTTGCAAACCAAAGTAAAAGGAGATACAGCTAGGATGGTACAAGGTTTAAAATGGTATAATTGTAGGGAAGGACGGGGTGGAATGAATTAAGAGATTGGGATTCACATACATACACCACTGTGTAAATGGACAACTAATGAGAACCTGCTCGGGGAGTCTGCTCAGAGCTCTGTGGTGACCTTAAGGGGAGGGAAGTCTGAAAAGAGGGGATATATGTATACATGTGGCTGATTCACTTTTCTCTACAACAGAAAATAATAACAAAACATTGTTAAGCAACTCTATGCCAATAAAAATTAATGTTTAAAATGTTCTAGAATAAACTTTTAAAAAGTCATTTCCCCAGATGTAAAACAAAGATGAATAATAGTATCTACCTTATAAAATGAACAGTAAACATTCAATCATTAACTATATATATATATATGTATGTGTGTGCGCACACGCATGTGTGTGTGTGTGTGTGTGTATGTATTTGTAGCATATTATCCAAAACCCCTGTGATAAAGTATCTAGGCCTGGAGGATGTGATAACTCCTGTAGTTGATCCTTTAAGAGACACAGAATGTTGTCTCATGTGACAGAGTTTCTCCAGTTTTTGTCATTCCCGCCCCGGTGGCTCAGCAGTAAGGAATCTGCCTACAATGCAGGAGCCACGGGAGACCTGGGTTCGATCCCTAGGTCAGGAAGATCCCCTGGAGGAGGGCATGGCAACCCACTCCAGTGTTCTTGCCTGGAGAATCCCCATGGACAGAGGATCCTGGTGGGTGACAGCACGTGGGGTCTCAGAGAGTTGGGCACCCCTGAAGCGACTTAGCATGGCACCCCCAACCCCAGGCCCAGGGACTGAATAGAAAATAGAGAAAGTGGAGGCAAGACCATGATTTTGGTTTCTCAGTTGGCTCAGAGACAAAATTCAGAGCAAAACATTTGAAAATTTATACTCCTGGCTGTAGAGGGCCCCAAGTATGAATATATTCATACTTCTGATCAAGGATAACCCTTCTCATACAAATAGAACATAATTCTTAAAATACTAGCTTTATTTCCATGGCTTGCTTTCTTTTTATTTAAATATATTTTTTGATGTCAACCATTTTTAAAGTCTTCATTGCTTATTTTACACGTTGCTTCTCTTTTATGTTTTAGTTTTTGGGCCTCGAAGAATTTGGAATCTTAGTTTGCAGATCTAGGATTGAGCCTGTGCCTCCTACATTGGAAGGTAAAGTCTTACTCATCGAAAACCAGGGAATTCTCCTATTCCATGGTTTTCCAAAGGAGAAGGAAGAACCAAAGACATGTAAGATGGCCCATGACCTCAACCTCATTAAATAAAAATAAAACTCCTTTGGGGCAGGACAATTTCATCACAGCTAAGTCAGCACATTATTATTGCTATCTTCTAGGTAGCAGAAAATATGGGAGACTTATCTGCATTCTAGCCGGTTCCTAGAATACTCCTACTAATGGTCTCCAAAACATCCCAGATTATTGCAACATCACCTTAATTCCCATTACAAATTTACAAAGGAAAGTTGAAGCTTCCCAAGTAAGCAGTAGAACGCTGGTCCTTTTTCAATGTTATCTTATTTACTCCTACAGGCAACAAATATTTACCGAATGTTTTCAAGCATGAGACAGTGAATTAAATAGATATGTATGGCCATCACCTCACCCTTTTTAAAAGATTATTAATTTATATTTAATTGCTTTACAATGTCGTGTTACTTTCTGCTGAACAACAAAATGAATCAGCTATGTGTATACATATATCCCCTCTCTCTTGCACCTCACCCTTTTAAAGAGATTTTACAAAATGGCTACAAATACCTACTAGATGGACAAACTAATACCAAAACACAAGTAGCCATGCAGACAAGGTCAACATGTTTTTCCCCCAAAAGACATTCTTGAGCTTCCTTTAAATTCAAAGACTTCTATCACACTGAAATATGCAATAACAAAGCAAAACTTAAACGGTCTGCATGAGATCACATAAAACCTTTGAACTTAAAGGATCCTGCAGAGTGCTGATTAAGTTCTTTGTCTAGAAGGATTAAATTTCCCCAGCCATTTACATTTCTAATCACAGGCTCTTAATGACCAAGGTGAATTAATATAAGTGATTAGTCTTGCTTACAGGAAAGCCAAGGCCTAGACCAGCAGCTCAGGCTCACAGACAATGACCCAGTTACTGTGTGATTCAGAAAGACTGAAGTCCATGTTTACACATGTCATATTCAGTGGTCTTCTGACCATGACACATGGCTCTTGATTGTACACCCTTTAATGCTTCATGATACGTATTTCATATTCAGAAAAGGTGAATTCCATCCCACCAAACCATCTGATCCCCCCTGTGTCCAGTGGCATCTACTATTAACTTTTGTAGGTATTAGCTATTATCTACTAGCTTTCATCAGGTCTCTACCCTGTAGCCAGAGTAATCTTTTCAAACACCCAGTCTTACTGCTTTGGAAACCAGCTTTTCCTCAAAAAGTGCACCATAAAATGGCCATGTGGTCCAGAAATCCCACTCCTACGCGTATGCCCTGAGAAACCAAGGGCAGAACTCAAACAAATCCTCATACAATGAAGTTCAGTGCCGCACCAGTCACAAAAGCCACAAGGTAGAAACAACCTGAATGTCTATCAAAACGTGAATCAATAAACAAAGTGTGGTCTATCCAAACAAAAAAAATTAATCTGCCATAAAAAAAGGAATAAAATTCTGATCAACACTACAATATGTATGAACGCTGAAAATATTGTGTGCGCATGCTAAGTTGCTCAGTCATGTCCGACTCTTTGCGACCCTACGGACCATAGCCCACCAGGCTCCTCTGTTCACGGAATTTTCCAGGCAAGAATACTGCAGTGGATTGCCATTTCCTTTTCCAAGGTATCTTCCCAACCCAGGGATTGAACCTGCATCTCTTACGTCTCCTGCATGGCAAGTGGGTTCTTTACCACTAGCACCACCTGAGAAGCCCAGAAAAATTGGATTAAGTGACAGAAGATAGACACTAAAGCACAAATCATGTCTGATTTCACTTATATGAAATATCTAAGACAGAAAAAATTTTTAAAGACAGAAAGTAGATTAGAGGTTACAGGGACTATGGGGAATGGAAAGTGGAATGGAAAGTATCTCACTTAATGTTTAGGGTGATAAAAATTTTTGGAAATAGAAAGTGGTAATTAATGGTTGTGCAACATTGGGAGAATAATTAATGGTTCTGAACTGTACGTGTGAAATATTACTGGTCTAAAATAATGTAACTCCATGGTTGATTCATGTCAATATATGACAAAACCCACTACAATATTGTAAAGTAATTAGCCTCCAACTAATAAAAATAAATGGAAAAAAAAAAAGTAGATTTGGGGGAAGTTTCCTGGTGGTCCAGAGGCTAAGACTCTGCACTCTCAATGCAGGGGGCCCAGGTTTGATCCCTGGTTAGGGAACTAGATCCCACATGCTGCAACTAAGAGTCCGCATGCCACAAACTAAAAGATTCCACATGTTGCAACTGAGACCCAGCACAGTCAAGTAAATAAAACAATAGTAAGTAAATTTTTTTTTTTGGTGCCTTTATACAAATGAATATCACTCAGTGATAGATAGGAATGAAACTGGAACATTTGTAATGATGTGGATGAACCTAGAAACTGTCACACAGAGTGAAGTCAGAAAGAGAAACAAATGTAGTATATTAACACATTTATATGTGGAATCCAGAAAAATGGTTCTGATGAATGAACCTATTTGCCAGGCAAGAACAGAGACACAAACATAGAGAATGGACTTGGGGACACTGTGGCGGGGTGAGGAGTGGGGAGCCGGGAATGAACTGGAAGAGTAGCATTGACATACCAGACACTATGATGTGTAAAATGGTAGCTGGTGGGAAGCTGCTGTTACCACAAGGAGCTCAGCTCGGTGTTCTATGATGACCTAGAGGAGTGGGATGGAGCAAAGGTGGGAGGGAAGCTCGAGAGGGAGGGGATACATGTATACAATGCCTAATGTCATGTTGTTATACAAGCAGAAACTAACACAACATTGTAAAGCAATTATACTCCAACTTTTCTAAAAGGTAGCTTTATAATATACACTTTAACACAATAAAAACTAATTAATTAAATACCCAAAGATAAAAAAGTTACCAGTCTTACTAGGTGATTCCTCTGCTTAAGCCCCTTTCATTGAGGAGAAGAGAGTGAAGACCACAATGATACATGGCCCCCAGAGTACGGCTTCTCCATCTCCCCCACTTTAGTGAGTTCCACTCCTCTCTCTCCCCTTCATTCCTTACACTCTGGCTTTCTCTCAGTCATTTGAAAGCATTATGCCTCTCATAGTGCCCCTAAACAAGCTAGGTCCTCTTCCCATTTCACCCTTCAAATTTCAGCTTATTTCTTACAGTTTTAAGGAAGGCTTTCTCATCCAACAGGTCAGATCCTCCTATTTTGCTCTGGAACTCTCTCTCTCACTCACACACACAAACACACATAATTTCTCCTTTACAATGCTTACTATATTTTAGATTTATTGTTATGTTTGTGTGTGTTTTGTAGGCAGCTTCCAAGACAGCACCCAGGGATCACCACCTCCTTGGAGGGACACCCTTGTGTGGTCCCCCCTCCCACTGATCCAGAGCTGATTTGTGTGACAAACAAAAGAGGACAGAAGTGACTTCTGAGACTTGGTTTTCAAAGACTGTTGATTCGCTCTCTGATTCTCATCACTTGCTCCAGGGGGATGCTCTATCATGAGGAGCCCTGTGTAGAGGGGACCATGCGGACAGGACGACAGCCTCGTGAGTGAGCATGAAGTGCTTGCTTCAGTCTCTGTCAGAGCTGCAGGGACTCCAGCGCTTACCGACAACATGCACACAGTCTCCTAAGACACTCTGAGCCAGACCCACCTGGCCAAGTGTCTTGCTGCTCCCAATCCCCTGATCCTTAGAAACTGAATGAGATAATCCATGTTTGTTGTTTTAAACTGATAATTTTTATATAGAGATAGATATGATTATTTGATGAATATGATTATATTTGATTAATATTCCCCTTCACATTCAAGGAGAACAAAAACTTTTCCTTGCTGTACTCCCCAATTATATAGCCAATGTCTATCACAGTATCTGACATAAAGTAGACATTCAATAGATATTTGTTTAATGAATGAATGAATGAGTAAACCCCAGTGACTTCACACATCTACTAAAAGAAGATAGGAATTTTACATGCCTTACTGACATGGGATGGCCTGGGTCATTCAGAACCAAGATCTGTTGACATAGCTTTGAATGTAAGCCATAGTTCATTCACAAGCACTCCAGGGAAGACAAATCAGTACTCATGGCTTTAGTTAATAGACCATGCAACTTGACAACTTGGAAAAAGTCAATTTAGATGCTTTTACATGCAACGGAGAATATTAAAAAGGTACCACCACAAACAGTGCAGAGCCATTCCTTTATAGAGATTGAAGGCCCTGCCAGGTGTGAGAGGGTTGAAGGGAATGAAAAGGACAAGGTGAACGTGAGGCAGAGACTTACATGAGACAAGTACATTTTCTGCCATCATTGCGATGGACAGTTTTCTTTGGAAAACAGCTCAAATTCAACTAATGCATTTTGCTCCCTTAATGCAAAGATAACTTTTTAAATGATATTCCAGTTCCAGGAATGATAGTTAAATGGGGGAAAAAAGGCACAAAAAGGTGCTCAAATACAATAAAACCTGGAAAGCAACTGCTTTAGCATCAATCTTGACATTAAGCCATTATAAAAACAAGCCAAGTTTAGACACCAAGACTTCTGAGCATCTATTTTCCTTGAAGAATAATATTACCAGCTCAATAGCACACGTCTAAAACGCTTAAACCTGCTCTTCATCCAAGAAAACAATGGATCTCCCCTGGCCTCCTCCATTGGACCAACTCACTCCCTGAACATATCTTGGATCAATGGAATATGAAAGCATAGAATCATAGAGAAAAAGAGAGAAAGAAACATAGAACTTGAGATTAGAAACAGCCAGGCAAAATCCCGAAGAGATTATGAAAGCAGAACTGGGACAGCAAGCATGAAGGTACCAAAGAACTGTTAAAGGGGAGAATTAATGGTGCTCACAGTTATTATATTTGTACCCCCTCTCTTTAAACACAAATTTTCATGGTGTACTTTTTCATATGAATGCAGTAGGTAACAGTTCAGTTCAGTCGCTCAGTCGTGTCCAACTCTTTGCGACCCCATGGACTGCAGTATGCCAGGCTTCCATGTCCATCATCAACTCCCAGAACTTACTCAAACTCATGTCCATCGAGTTGGTGATGATGCCATCTAATGATCTCATCCTCTGTCATCCCCTTTTTCTCCGGCCTTCAATCTTTTCCAGCATCACGGTCTTGTCCAGTGATGAGTCAGTTCTTTGCATCAGGTGGCCAAAGTATTCGCATTTCAGCTTCAGCATCAGTCCTTCCAATACATATTCAGGACTGATTTCCTTTAGGATTGACTGGCTGGATCTCCTTGCAGTCCAAGGGACTCTCAAGAATCTTCTCCAACACCACAGTTCAAAAGCATCAGTGCTTCGGTGGTCAGATTTCTTTGTAGTCCAACTCTCACATCTATACATGACCACTGGAAAAGCCATTACCTTTGACTAGATGGACCTTTGTTGCCAAAGTAATGTCTCTGCTTTTTAATATGCTGTCTAGGTTGGTCATAGCTTTTCTTCTAAGAAGCAAGTGTCTTTTAATTTCATGACTCAAGTCACCATCTGCAGTGATTTTGCAGCCCAAGAAAATAAGATTGTCACTGTTTCCACTGTTTCCCTATCTATTTGCCATGAAGTGATGGGACCAGATGCCATGATCTTCATTTTCTGAATGTTGAGTTTTTTTTTTTTTTTCATGTTGTTTCAAATGGCAGAATTTCATTCTTTTTTTTTTTTAATTTTAATTTATTTTATTTTTTCAGTGGGTTTTGTCATACATTGACATGAATCAGCAATAGATTTACACGTATTCCCCATCCCGATCCCCCCTCCCACCTCCCTCTCCACCCGATTCCTCTGGGTCTTCCCAGTGTACCAGGCCGAGCACTTGTCTCATGCATCCCACCTGGGCTGGTGATCTGTTTCACCATAGATAATATACATGCTGTTCTTTTGAAACATCCCACCCTCACCTTCTCCCACAGAGTTCAAAAGTCTGTTCTGTACTTCTGTGTCTCTTTTTCTGTTTTGCATATAGGGTTGTCGTTACCATCTTTCTAAATTCCATATATATGTGTTAGTATGCTGTAATGTTCTTTATCTTTCTGGCTTACTTCACTCTGTATAAGGGGCTCCAGTTTCATCCATCTCATTAGGACTGGTTCAAATGAATTCTTTTAATGGCCGAGTAATATTCCATGGTGTATATGTACCACAGCTTCCTTATCCATTCATCTGCTGATGGGCATCTAGGTTGCTTCCATGTCCTGGCTATTATAAACAGTGCTGCGATGAACATTGGGGTGCACGTGTCTCTTTCAGATCTGGTTTCCTCAGTGTGTATGCCCAGAAGTGGGATTGCTGGGTCATATGGCAGTTCTATTTCCAGTTTTTAAGAAATCTCCACACTGTTTCTCCATAGCGGCTGTACTAGTTTGCATTCCCACCAACAGTGTAAGAGGGTTCCCTTTTCTCCACACCCTCTCCAGCATTTATTGCTTGTAGACTTTTGGATAGCAGCCATCCTGACTGGCGTGTAATGGTACCTCATTGTGGTTTTGATTTGCATTTCTCTGATAATGAGTGATGTTGAGCATCTTTTCATGTGTTTGTTAGCCATCTGTATGTCTTCTTTGGAGAAATGTCTGTTTAGTTCTTTGGCCCATTTTTTGATTGGGTCATTTATTTTTCTGGAATTGAGCTTCAGGAGTTGCTTGTATATTTTTGAGATTAATCCTTTGTCTGTTGCTTCATTTGCTATTATTTTCTCCCCAATCTGAGGGCTGTTCTTTTCACCTTACTTATAGTTTCCTTTGTAGTGCAAAAGCTTTTTAATTTCATTAGGTCCCATTTGTTTATTTTTGCTTTTATTCCAATATTCTGGGAGGTGGGTCATAGAGGATCTTGCTGTGATTATGTCGGAGAGTGTTTTGCCTATGTTCTCTCTAGGAGTTTTATAGTTTCTGGTTCTCTGACATTTAGATCTTTAATCCATTTTGAGTTTATTTTTGTGTATGGTGTTAGAAAGTGTTCTAGTTTCATTCTTTTACAAGTGGTTGACCAGCTTTTCCCAGCACCACTTGTTAAAGAGGTTGTCTTTTTTCCATTGTGTATCCTTGCCTCCTTTGTCAAAGATAAGGTTCCATAAGTTCGTGATTTATCTCTGGGCTTTCTTATTCTGTTCCATTGATCTATATTTCTGTCTTTGTGCCAGTACCACACTGTCTTGATGACTGTGGCTTTGTAGTTAGAGTCTGAAGTCAGGCAGGTTGATTCCTCCCAGTTCCATTCTTCTTTCTCAAGATTACTTTGGCTATTCGAGGTTTTTTGTATTTCCATACAAATTGTGAAATTCTTTGGTCTAGTTCTGTGAAAAATACCGTTGGTAGCTTGATAGGGATTGCATTGAATCTATAGATTGCTTTGGGTAGAATAGCCATTTTGACAATATTGATTCTTCCAATCCATGAGCATGGTATGTTTCTCCATCTGTTTGTGTCCTCTTTGATTTCTTTCATCAGTGTTTTATAGTTTTCTATGTATAGGTCTTTTGTTTCTTTAGGTAGATATACTCCTAAGTATTTTATTCTTTTTGTTGCAATGGTGAATGGTATTGTTTCCTTAATTTCTCTTTCTGTTTTTCATTGTTAGTATATAGGAATGCAAGGGATTTCTGTGTGTTAATTTTATATCCTGCAACTTTACTATATTCATTGATTAGCTCTAGTAATTTTCTGGTAGAGTCTTTAGGGTTTTCTATGTAGAGGATCATGTCATCTGCAAACAGTGAGAGTTTCACTTCTTCTTTTCCTATCTGGATTCCTTTTACTTCTTTTTCTGCTCTGATTGCTGTGGCCAAAACTTCCAACACTATGTTGAATAGTAGTGGTGAGAGTGGGCACCCTTGTCTTGTTCCTGATTTCAGGGGAAATGCTTTCAATTTTTCACCATTGAGGGTGATGCTTGCTGTGGGTTTGTCATATATAGCTTTTATTATGTTGAGGTATGTTCCTTCTATTCCTGCTTTTTGGAGAGTTTTAATCATGAATGGGTGTTGAATTTTGTCAAAGGCTTTCTCTGCATCTATTGAGATAATCATATGGTTTTTATCTTTCAATTTGTTAATGTGGTGTATTACATTGATTGATTTGCAGATATTAAAGAATCCTTGCATTCCTGGGATAAAGCCCACTTGGTCGTGGTGTATGATTTTTTAAATATGTTGTTGGATTCTGTTTGCTAGAATTTTGTTAAGGATTTTTGCATCTATGTTCATCAGTGATATTGGCCTGTAGTTTTCTTTTTTTGTGGCATCTTTGTCTGGTTTTGGAATTAGGGTGATGGTGGCCTCATAGAATGAGTTTGGAAGTTTACCTTCCTCTGCAATTTTCTGGAAGAGTTTGAGTAAGATAGGTGTTAGCTCTTCTCTAAATTTTTGGTAGAATTCAGCTGTGAAGCCATCTGGTCCTGGGCTTTTGTTTGCTGGAAGATTTTTGATTACAGTTTCGATTTCCTTGCCTGTGATGGGTCTGTTAAGATCTTCTATTTCTTCCTGGTTCAGTTTTGGAAGGTTATACTTTTCTAAGAATTTGTCCATTTCATCCAAGTTGTCCATTTTATTGGCATAGAGCTGCTGGTAGTAGTCTCTTATGATCCTTTGTATTTCAGTGTTGTCTGTTGTGATCTCTCCATTTTCATTTCTAATTTTGTTAATTTGGTTCTTCTCTCTTTGTTTCTTAATGAGTCTTGCTAATGGTTTGTCAATTTTGTTTATTTTTTCAAAAAACCAGCTTTTAGCTTTGTTGATTTTTGCTATGGTCTCTTTAGTTTCTTTTGTATTTATTTCTGCCCTAATTTTTAAGATTTCTTTCCTTCTGCTAACCCTGGGGTTCTTCATTTCTTCCTTCTCTAATTGCTTTAGGTGTAGAGTTAGGTTATTTATTTGGCTTTTTTCTTGTTTCTTGATGTGAGCCTGTAATGCTATGAACCTTCCCCTTAGCACTGCTTTTACATGTTGAGTTTTAAGAAAGCTTTTTCACTCTCCTCTTTCATTTTCATTAAGAGGCTCTTTAGTTCTTCTTCACCTTCTGCCATAAGGGTGGTGTCATCTACATATCAGAGGTTATTGATATTTCTCCTGGCAATCTTGATTCCAACTTGTGCTTCATCCAGCCCAGCGTTTCTGATGATGTACTCTGCATATAAGTTAAATAAGCAGGGTGACAATATATAGCCTTGACATACTCTTTTCCTGATTTGGAACCAGCCCACTGTTCCATGTACAGTTCTAACTGTTGCTTCTTGATCTACACACAGATTTCTCAGGAGGCAGGTAAGGTGATCTGGTATTCTCAACTCGAAGAATTTTTCAGTTTGTTGTGATCCACACAATCAAAGGCTTTGGCATAATCAATAAAGCAGAAGTAGATGTTATTTCTGTAACTCTCCTGGTTTTTTAATGATCCAACAGATGTTGGCAATTTGATCTCTGGTTCCTCTGCCTTTTCTAAATCCAACTTGAACATCTAGAAGTTCATGGTTCTCATACTGTTGAAGTCTGGCTTGGAGAATTTTGAGCATTACTTTACTAGCATGTGACTTGAGTGCAACTGTGCAATAGTTTGAACATTGTTTGGCATTGCCTTTCTTTGGGATTGGAATGAAAACTGACCTTTTCCAGTCCTGTGGCCACTGCTGAGTTTTCCAAATTTGCTGGCATATTGAGTGCAGCACTTTCACAGCATCATCTTTTAGGATTTGAAAGAGCTCAACTGGAATTCCATCACCTCCACTAGCTTTTTTCATAGTGATGCTTTCTAAGGCCCACTTGACTTTGCATTCCAGGAATTCTGACTCTAGGTGAGTGATCACACCATTGTCATTATCTGGATCATGAAGATCTTTTTTGTATAGTTCTTCTGTGTATTCTTGCCGCCTCTTAGTATCTTTTGCTTCTGTTAGGTCCATCCCATTTCTGTCCTTTATTGTGCCCATCTTTGCATGAAATGTTCCCTTGGCATCTCTAATTTTCTTGAAGAGATCTCTAGTCTTTCCCATTCTACTGTTTTCCTGTATTTTTTTTTTTCTTTTGCATTGTTCACTTAAGAAGGCTTTCTTATCTCTCCTTGCTATCTTCTGGAACTCTGCATTCAGATGGGTATATCTTTCCCTTCATCCTTTACCTTTCACTCCTCTTCTTTTTTCAGCCATTTTTATGGCCTCCTCAGACAATCATTTTGCCTTTTTGCATTTCTTTTTCTTGGGGATCGTCTTGATCACAGCCTCCTGTACAATGTCACAAACCTCTGTCCATAGTTCTTCAGGCACTCTATCAGATCTAATCCCTTGAATCTATGTGTCACTTCCACTGTACAATCATAAGGGATTTGATTTTGGTCATACCTGAATGGTCTAGTGGTTTTGCCTACTTTCTTCAATATAAGTCTGATTGTGACAATAAGGAGTTCATGATCTGAGCCACAGTCAGATCCCAGTCTTATTTTTGCTGATTATATGGAGCTTCTCCATCTTAGCTGCAAAGAATATAATCAATCTGATTTTGGTGCTGACCATCTGGTGATGTCATGTGTAGTCTTCTCTTGTGTTGTTGGAAGAGGGTGTTTGCTATGACCAGTGTGTTCTCCTGACAAAACTGTGTTAGCCTTTGCCCTGTTTCGTTTTGTACTTCAAGGCCAAATTTGCCTATTACTTTGGGCATCTCTTGACTTCCTACTTTTGCATTCCAGTTCCCTATGATGAAAAGGACATTTTTTTGGAGTGTTAATTCTCGAAGGTCTTGTAGGTCTTCATAGAACTGTTCAGCTTCTTCAGCATTACTGGTTGGGGCATGAACTTGGATTTCTGTAACATTAAATGTATACAACTTAGATTTTCACAGAGAAGCATATTTATTGCGGGGAGGCCCAAAGACTGGTAGCCAGATATATATGGCTGTATATGTATGTATGTGTATATGTGTGTGTGTGTACACACACACACACACACACACACATCTCTAACCCAAGCGGCTATATTCTCAATACATAACAATAAGAAAAATCAAGTTGGGACCAGAGTTGAAGTATAGAAGTTTAATAGAGTGGGAAAGAACTCTGCATCTTATTTGTTGTTGTTGTTGTGTTTAGTTGCCAAGTCATGTCCAACTCTCATGCAGCCCCGTGGACTGTTGTCTCCCAGGTTCCTCTGACCATGGGATTTTCCAGGCAACAAGACTGGCGTGGGTTGCCATTTCCTTCTCCAGGGACTCTTCCTGACCCAGAAGTTGAACCCTCAAATCCTGCATTGCAGGTGGATTATTTACCACTGAGTCACCTGGGAAGCCCCTTTATTATTTTTACATTTGTAAAATCACTAATTCTAATTTGTAAAATTAGCAATCACTAATTCTCCTGTGTTATTTCTCTGGTCTCTCTTCTGATTACTTCCCCTGTCATTTGACTCTGCACATGTCTTCCTTAGAGAGAAGGTATAGACAGCAGATGGGGAATTAATGTGAAAGGCCAGGCTGAGGGATTGAGACACAGACCAGTGGGAACTGGAACTGCTGAGGATACTGGCAGGAATGTATCAGCTGTGGAGCAGGGAGATTATTCTGAAAATAATATTTAAGGTACGCTTTAAAAAATAGTTAAAAAAAAGATTAGAGAAGCTAGGGTTGGAGGGGATGGTAAGCAAAAAATAACTGACTAGGAGCAATTTTTTAAAAATGGAAACGGGGGATAAATCATTGGAAGGATATTTGGTAGGTCAAAGAATCCAAGAGAAGGTTGAAGGTTGATTTTACATGGACTTTGGAAAGTCCATGATCCAGAGCAACTGAGGAAATTCAGGTAAGTGGGAATTCATGGGTATTTTCTTCCAGAATAGGTCAGTGGGAAGAATCAGGATCAGTTATGTTCCTTCTTTGAGTCACTTTTCAGAGATTCAACTCTCATGAAGGCTTGTTGTACCTGTCAACACCCTGGCCAGGAGAGGGAATCCATCCTGATTTGTAGTCCCTTCAAGACTTAAGTGTTTTCCCCTCAACTTTAAAAAGAAGATTGGATACTGCCCTTTAAGTTAAAAAGGAGGGCTTCCCTGGTGGTCCAGTGGTTAAAAATCTGCCTTGCAATGCAGAGGACACTGGTTCGATCCCTGGTCCAGGACAATTCCACACGCTGAGAGGCAACTAAGCCCATTCACCACAACTGCAGAACCAGCCCTCCAGAACCCTTGAGCCTCAACTACTGAAGCCTGAGTGCCCTGGAACACGTGATCCACAACAAAAACAAGCCACCACCCTGAGGAGCCCCTAGTCAACTAGCGAGCAGCTCCCATTCCCTGCAACTAGAGAAAGTCCACATAGCAGTGAAGACCCAAGGCAACCAAAGATAAAAATAAGTGAAAGCCGTTAAAAAGAATTCATTTGAATCAGTCCTAATGAGATGGATGAAACTGGAGCCCCTTATACAGAGTGAAGTAAGCCAGAAAGATAAAGAACATTACAGCATACTAACACATATATATATGGAATTTAGAAAGATGGTAACGATAACCCTATATGCAAAATGGAAAAAGAGACACAGAAATACAGAACAGACTTTTGAACTCTGTGGGAGAATGTGAGGGTGGGATATTTCAAAAGAACAGCATGTATACTATTTATGGTGAAACAGATCACCAGCCCAGGTGGGATGCATGAGACAAGTGCTCGGGCCTGGTGCACTGGGAAGACTCAGAGGAATCGGGTGGAGAGGGAGGTGGGAGAGGGGATCGGGATGGGGAATACATGTAAATCTATGGCTGATTCATATCAATGTATGACCAAAAAAAATTTTAAAAAGTTTTAAGTTAAAAATGATACCAGGCAGACAAACACAATGGCTGTCCATATGTGGTCCAGCAAGGAACTACTGTCCTAACTCAGCCCTAAAGAAATGAGAAATGATAGGGTACAGACCAAGCCCAGGGTTACTGCCTAGTCCACTTCCTACTGTCTAAAGTCAAGAGCAGCTTTGATGCACCTTTGGATGGAAGGACAGTCCTCAGCACTTGGGACAGATAGGTACTGTACGTGCTCCATAATTATCACTCCGGAGTGTAGATGACACATGAACGGCTGAGTCAGACGCATCCAGGTCCATGTGTCAGGCGCTGATGGGCAGGATGTTGCGTGCTGTCAGCTGCCACATTGCCTCTCTTCCATATCTCCTCCAAGTGGTGGGACGGGACACTGTTGTGTGTTCCATCTTGTTAGGAAAGAGCCTGCCCAGTAACAAGAAAGCAGACACTGCAGAGTTGTCGCTCGATCCTGTTTTCTCCAAGAACTTTGTAGTGTAGACCTGGGAAAATGCCAAAATTACCCTTTCTTGGTATTCATGGAAGAGTGATCATCACTGGGGAAGAGAAGAGACAAAAGTTCTCAAACACAGGCAACAACACTTCTGTAGTCTTAGAACCACAGATCCCCAAAGACCTCAAACACATTTGCCAACCGTGCCATCACTGTGTCTTTGCAGCCCTTGGGAAAGTGATTTCAAAAGATCAAGAGAGAAAGCTGAAACTTTGCCTCAGACGGACTATTATAAAAGAGAATTTCACAGCAAAGCTTCCTTAGTACCTAAAATGATGTTTATTGTAAAAAAGAATAAATAAAAAGTGTTCGTGTGCAAAGAGAATAAAGGGAAAGAACAGGGTTTAGGCAAACCTTTTATTTTTTTTTCTTCCAGAGAAAGAGAGACACCATGTGGATTTCAGAGAGAGTCAACTTAGCTCCATTGACTTTAATATGCTATGAAGGAAAAAGATTTTTGCTTAAGGATCTGGTAGCAAAATAAATCACAGAGATAGATAACAAGGAAGTTAAAGTGACCAGTTCAGATGAATTAAAAGTCTAGAGCTTTGTGCTATAGAACAAAAATTCCTCTTACAATGTGGCAAAATGGGAATCTTGCAGGCGTTTGCAATTTGAAAGCAAAAAGATGACAGAGGTCATTGTTCTGGGTGAGACCCACATTCCTGCTCTTAACATTGAGATGTTCCTACCAGTCAACCTGGAAACACAAACAAAGCAGAAACATTCCTCCTGGAGGGACTATCCTGGTGGTCCAGTGGTTAAGAATCCACTTTCCAAATCACGTGACATGGGTTTGATCCCTGGCCAGGGAGTTAAGATCCCACAGGCTACAGGGCAATGAAGCCCTCGAGCTCTGCAGCCCACAGGCCACAACTAGAGAAAGGTCTGCGTGCCACGACTAAGACCTGATGCAGCCAAATACACAAATAAATATTAAAAAAACACACACATTAAAACCCAAAGATTCCTCCTGGAGAGCAATTCTGACACATCAGCTCTCCTTGTCTCCCTGCCTCCGGACTGGATGGTACGACTATCAGGGGACGCAGCAAAGTAAATCTACTCCCAGTCACGTCCCACAGGAGTACTGTGATTTGATTTGAATGAACTCTGCAAAGAAGAGAACCTGGTTTGAATCTGATCTCACCAGACATGTACGAAGATGCTCAGGAGAAAGCAGTTTGGTCTGCAGCTCCCTCTACTCCACCTGGGAAAAAGCTACAGCGGGGGTACGGGGGTGGGAAGGGGAGCTCAGAGCCCCAAGGTGGAGCTGGGGTGGGCGGGGAAGGGAAACAGATTGTCTTCATCACAGAGCACTACTGAAAATGAGCCACATGCTTCCAGTGGAACCCATTTTGGTCCCTCATCTGCAGCTCCCAGAGGCACTGAATGCTTTGTGATTTAAACACTGCCCCCAAAGACTTGCAAATAAGGAAATGTGCATATTCACTCCATGCTCCCTGCCTTTATTTTCCCAGAGCATTCACAGCAAGGCTGGTAAGTTTCTTCTTTGCTCCCTGCTTGAGACTTCCTTTCTGGATCTAGACATCAGTTTGTAAATATAAGCATGATTGTGTGCGCTCAGTTGTGTCCAACTCTTTGCGACTCCATAGACTGTAGCCCTCCAGGCTCCTCTGTCCACGGGATTCTCCAGGCAAGAATACTGGAGTGTGTTGCTATGCCCTTTTCCAGGGGATCTTCCCAACCCAGGGGTCAAACCCAGATCTCCCGCATTGCAGGCGGATTCTTTACCTTCTGAGCCACAAGGAAAGCCCTAGAGACAAATGTGGTGTCACAGAAATTGGATATCTGATACAGACAGCCCAATGACTCCTAAAACCAATCTAAACAAAGGAAACCAAAGTGGATCAGAGTTGATGTGACTGTGCTAAAGCCGGACAGCAAGAAATGCAATGCGGGTCTCCTTCCTGAGTCTAATACAGTGTCCGTTACAAAGTATGACATGCCATTCCATACTCAGATACAGAAAGGCATTTTCTAAAGCAAATATCAGACAAAGCCCCTAGATGGCTTTAACTGTGCTTGCTGCATGTGAAAAACTGTGCCAATTTCTTTCTTTTTATTTAAAAAAAAAAAAAAAGCTTTCTCAGATGTATAAGAATTTATAGATCTCACATGTCTAAAGAGGCTCACTCTTTCAGTGGTCCTTCTAGAAAGTCGGTAGAGTTGCTCTAATTCACCACATTTTGGAAATTTCACTCTAGATAGAGTAGGGTCTGGTAAAGAATTCTACCCAGATGGTTCAAGTGAAAAGATTATAGGGATGAGATAACTTAGGTGAGGGCAGGTCTCAGCACGATGAGGTTCACAGGACTAGCGACATTTCCAGTGCTGATTCAGAGAAGCCACTGGGTAACAATACGGGGTTGGGGGGGAATGCTGTTCCTCAAGTCCAGGGAGATGCCATACCTGAGGCAGACTGCAGCCTTGGAAGGTCTTGTCCCTGGACAGAGATGTCCTGCTAAACCGCACACCCCAACCTCTCTCCTCCTGCCCTCCTTCTATCCAGTCTTCTGTCAGCACCTCACACTGGAAGCCAACTGGCAAGGAAGCTCTATAAAAGTGCATTAAAAAGTGAGTTGATGATCCACTTTTCCTACCATCCAAAATTACTGCTGCTCCCAAAAACTATACCCACTCAAATTTGTAGAGATCAAATGTCCATGAGTTTAGCTGTTCTGGTTTTAATTCTTCACGTACATTAAGCCATATGGTGCATAAACTGAAAATATTCTGTTGACTGGTGGTTGCAGTTGCAAATAAATGATCCATTTCTCTAGTCCTAAATGTATTCACTGTAACTACTGTATATAAGGTGCATGTATAATAATTCATAAGTGCTCTTCTACTTGGGTTTTTACCACAGGTCACTGTTCTCAAAATTAAAAAAACTAAGATCATTGCATCTGGTCCCATCACTTCATGGCAAATGGATGAGGAAACAATGGAAACAGTGACAGACTTTATTTTCTTGGGCTCCAAAATCACAGTGGATGGTGACTGCAGCCATGAAATTAGAAGACGCTTGCTCCTTGGAAGAAAAGCTATGACAAACCTAGACAGCATATTAAAAAGCAGAGACATTACTTTGCCAACAAAAGTCTGTATGGTCAAAGCTATGGTTTTTCCAGTAGTCATGTATGGATATGAGAGTTGGACCATAAAGAAGGTCGAGTGCCAAAGAATTGATACTTTTGAACTGTGGTATTGGAGAAGACTCTTGAGAGTCCCTTGGACTGCAAGGAGATCAAACCAGTTCATCCTAAAGGAAATCAGTTCTGAATATTCATTGGAAGGACTGATGCTGAAGCTGAAGCTCCATCACTTTGGCCACCTGATGCGAAGAGCTAACTCACTAGAAAAGATCCTGATGCTGGGGAAGATACAAGGCAGGAGGAGAAGGGGACGACAGAGGATGAGGTGGTTGGATGGCATCACTGACTCAATGGACGTGAGTTTGAGCAAGCTCCAGGAGATGGTGAAGGACAGGGAAGCATGGCATGCTGCAGTCCATAGAGTCTCAAAGAGTCGGACATGACTGAGCAACTGAATAATAGCAACAAATTGTTCTTAAATAAATCATTTCAAGCAAAATGAATTAGCACAGCCTGGTCTGCAGGGCCCTTTTCAACCTCTCCAGGCATCATCTCTGGCAAGTCATCATGCTGGTCTGTCTGGTGTCCTGGGATTACACTGTATCACCAGCTTCTGCAGTGCTGAAGAAGTCCACCAAGTCGGATAAAGTCCTTTCAGCTGCTCATCATCACAGACAAGGCATGTTCTTGCCACATCCATGTGTGGTGGAGCAAGCAGCAATGGCATACAAGGAATCAGGGCCTTGGTTCCCATTCTCGCTCAGTTGGATCTTAGTCAACCCACTTAAATTCTCAAGGCCTCAGACTCCTCATCTCAAAAGCAAGCAAACTGAAAAGACATGTGAATTTCAAACTTCGTTGTTGCAGTAGAAGCGTGTTTTTATATAAAATATTACAGGGACACCTTTGTACTGTTGGTGGGAATATAAACTGATACAGCCACTATGGACTTCAGTATGGAGGTTCCTTAAACAACTAAAAATAGAGCTCCCATATTACCCAGCAATCCCACCACTGGGCAAATACAAATACCCTGAGAAAACCATAATTCAAAATAACCTATGTACTCCAGCACTCTTCACAATAGTCAGGACACGGAAGCAGCCTAAATGTCTATAGACAGAGGAGCGGATAAAGAAGATGCGGTACATATCTAACACAGGGTAATACTCAGACATAAAAGAGAACAAAACTGGGTCATTTGTGGTGATGTGGATGGATCTTCAGTCTGCCATACAGAGGAAAGTAAGTCAGAAAGAGAAAAACAAATATCATATACTAATGCATATATGTAGAATCTAGAAAAATGGTACAGATGAACCTATTTGCAAGGCGGGAATACAGACACAGATGTAGAAAACGGATATGTGGACAGGGGGAGGAAGGGGAGAGTGGGATGAACTGGGAGATTAGGATTAACATATATACATTACCATGAGTCAAGTAGAGCGCTAGTGGGACACGGCCAGATAGCACAGGGAGCTAAGCTTGGTGCTCTGTGATGACCTAGGGGGTGGGATAGGGGTGGGAGGGAGGCTCAAGAGGAGGGGATATAGGTACCATATAGCTGATTCATGTTGTTGTGTAGCAGAAACCAACACAACATTGTAAAGCAATTATCCTCCAATTAAAAAATAATAATAAATATTACAGGACAGCCTATTTACAAAAGAGAGAGAGGTAGCATTACTCTGGGTTGAAGAAGGCTCAAGGGGCCTGGAATAGTCCTCACCACCCCCTGCCCCATACACCCCTCACTCAAAATCTCCAAGCAACACAACAGAAAATTTCCAAAAGGGGATGACCACTGACGGCCCATTTCTAGTCCAATTTCTTCAAATATTATCCCCAATTTTATGGGATATAAGAGGGGAAATGCTTCATTTTGTTCTCATAAATGCATAAAATGCAGCAGCAAACTTTTATAGACTACAGCGCCAATGGTATAATAAGTTCATTGTCCCATAGTGGCTGCTACATAATTGTGTTCATTCCCTTTGTGTATTTTAGTAACGAGAGTATAATTGTCAGTGCTTATAATACATATAATCTCGTTACTGTCACTCCCATTAGTATGATTTCACCTCAGCCTATCCATGGTATGTTCCACTTTCTCGCTCATTGAAAGACATAAAGAAATCGCCTTTCCTGCAACCAGATTTCAGTTTAATTCCTGGCAGTTGCCGTGGCTAATCACTGAGACAATGCTGTCTCCTTGTTTTCAATATGTCTAATCTACCATTTTGACACAATGCCAAGAAGTCAGCATCATACTGGCGTGGAATTTCCATGACCACATCCTTGCCTTCCTGCTAGAATGGTTCAGACTTCTATTTGGAGTAGAAGCTAATTTAGACATGCAGATGACTGCCTTCCTGACAGTGACTGTGTTTGGAGGACTGCAAGATTAGACACAATTATGTCATGCCTCCATTTTCTCATCTGTTAGTGGACGGATCTGACCTCTGTTATCCTCCTGCATGCCTTCCTTTTTTAAATGGTTCTTATTATCTTTAAAAGAATCACATCAGGAAAACATCATAAACTTCTCTTTAACTTAAGTAGTTTCTTAAAATAATATATGCACAGAATTTTAAAAATCAGACAGCATGTGGTTTAGTCACTAAGTCGTGTCTGACCCTTTTGTGACCCCATGGACTGTAGCCCACCAGGCTTTTCTGTCCATGGGATTCTCCAGGCAAGAATACTGGAGTGGGTTGCCATTTCCTTCTTTAGGGGATCTTCCCAATCCAGGGATTGAACCTGTGTCTCCTGCATCGCAGGCAGATACTTTACCGCTTGAGCCATTGGGGAAGCCCCATCAGACAGTATAGACTTATAAAAAATACCCCTCTTAAGATGCAGTGACTTTAGATTTCCTTAGTTCTTCTGAAATTTTTACATCTTATTTCTGTTTATCAATAAATGAATACTTTACATTTATGCATTTTAGGGAGAAGGCAATGGCAACCCACTCCAGTACTCTTGCCTGGAAAATCCCATGGACAGAGGAGCCTGGTGGGCTGCAGTCCATGGGATCGCTACGAGTCGGGCACAACTGAGCAACTTCACTTTCACTTTTCACTCTCATGCATTGGAGAAGGAAATGGCAGCCCACTCCAGTGTTCTTGCCTGGAGAATCCCAGGGATGGGGAGCCTGGTGGGCTGCCCTCTATGGGGTCGCACAGAGTCGGACACGACTGAAGCGACTTAGCAGCAGCAGCAGCAGCAGTATGCATTTTAGGCATCATCTCTGGATGTCCTTCTTACTTGGTAGTTGAAACAGTAGCTCTCTTCTATCACCCTCCTGCTTCTCCTTCCCCAAATTCCAATTATTGTGATATTTCAACTTTCATTGAATAGGGAGGCTGCTACCCATGTAATAGGCTCTCAGCTTTCCCTTCATGATCTTAGCATCTTACTTTCTCAAGTCCATTTAGTCAATTACTTCTTTCCAGTCAATCTGCCTTTCACTTTCCAAAATATTATGGATTTATGATTTATTTTAAAAGTATCTTTATGATAGCTTTTACTGTATTTTAGGGAGTAAAATTAGATATGTATGTTCAATATGTCATCTTAACATGGAAATTCTCTAAATTTTCTTGTTTGTTCATACTACCATAACACACCTCAGTCACTGCACACTGTTGATGTACCTCTTAAATGCCTCTCGAATCGATCCTCTCTTCCCCATACCTCTACTGACTCCATAGTTCAGTTTTCTTCCCCTAGAAAGTTAAAACACTTCAGTCGTATGAGAACATGGGGAGCTTCCCGGTGGCTCCATGGTAAAGAATCTGCCTGCCATCGCAGGAGACCCTGATTCAATCCCTGCATTGGGATGATCCCCTGGAAAAAGAAATGGCAACCTACTTCAGTATTCTTGCAAAAATTCCCTGGACAGAGGAGCCTGGTGGGTTGGGCTATGGCCCATGAGGTCACAAAGAGCTGGACATAACTGAGTGACTAAGCACACAGAAAAGCTTAGAGAGCTGGACTTTGTATTAGTTTCTCTGAAATATAAGTGAAATAAGCCACCATCCTCTGTCTGGGATAGGTAGGGTGTAAGAGCACCCTGGGTGTCATTCACAGGGAGTAAATCACATCAAAAGTGAACTAGATCTAGCCTTCAGTCCCACCAGACAATCAATAAACTGTGTACTGACTGCAAGGATCCCCAACCTCCAGGATCCAGTGCTTGATGATCTCAGGTGGAGCCGAGGTAATAATAATAGAAATAAAGTGCACAATAAATGTAAAGTGCTTGAATCATCTGGAAACCATCCTCCACCCTGAGTCCCTGAAAAATTGTCTTCCATGAAACCTGTCCCTGGTACCAAAAAGGCTGGGGAACTGCTGGACTATAGTCATAGGTATCCTCTAAAAATACCAATGGAAACACTTCCTCACCCAAAGCCTGACATCCTCAAAAGAGCCCCATTGACAAAATAAACCTTTGCAGTGAGAACATAATGAAATGAGGATTGAGGAAACTCTTGAAAGATAAGTGTGGCTACTCCCACATTGAAATGACTAGAAGTAGAAATATAAGATACCTAAAAGAATTTAGAGATGTATTAACCAAATAATTTGTATCTGATCTAAACTAAACTTCATACATTTCAAGAATTAAGGCAACTATCGGCCCCCACCATTCCACATAGACAGGAAATAAGCTAAATAAGATTTGCAATCTGCAAGAAGGGTGTGCTTTTGTTTTAAATTCTTAGTAAACAAAATATAAACCTATGATCGGATATGATAAGAAGGATACAATGCTACATCACCCAGAGATTCTGAATGTTGAGTTCAGGGCAGAGACAGGATAGGGTCTCATATGCTGCCTCCATGAAGACAGAGCAACCGTGCTGAGTGGTTAGAGGGAATGAAGAGGAATCTGATCATCAGAGGGTCCAACTGTGGTGGGAATATTTACTGTTCTCTGACTACCCATGTGCTCTCCTGATTTCTCAGCTGCCTTGCCATCAAGTAGAACTACGTAAATACTGAGGCCACTGGAAGCAGATATGAGCTGGGTCACTTCTTGCTGAAGCATTTACCGATTGGCGTGTGAGCCGTCTGTTCTTCCTTTTCCCCTATCAAGGCTGTTAAGGAGGAAAGGACATAAACAGGCTCCTGAGTCACGACCTGGAGGAGGGTTGCTTTGAAGAATCACTCTTGGACTTCCCTGATGATCCAGTGATTAAGACTCCACACTTCCAATGCAGGGAGTGCAGGTTTGATACCTGGTTGGGGAACTAAGATCTCACATGCCATGCCGCCAAATAAACCAAAACAGAAAACAGAAGCCATATTGTAACAGACTCAATAAAGACTTTAAAAATGATCTACATCAAAAAAAAAAAAAAAAATTCGTCCAGATGTACTGGTTTGGAATAAGCAAGAATGGGATTTCCATGTGCAAAGCCATTGAGATTTGGGGATTCCTCATTATCTCAATATGACTTAGCTTGTTCTTACTGATAATGAGGTATATTCTAGCTGTATCAAGCTGTATTTAGCTTGAAATATACCTTGATACAGGTCTGCACAACAGGTAGGGATATATATATATATATATATATATGTGTGTGTGTATATATATATAAACAATGGTCTTAAAGACTATTTTTTATTTTTCCCAATTAAATATCTCCAGGAAATTCACTACTTCCTATGCCATTTATAAATATATAAATTTATATTTATAAATATACAAATGCATTATATAATTTTAAATATATATTTATTAAATACATTAATATACTTATAAATGGCACAGGGAGTAGCAAGTTTCCCATACCTAGAGATATTCAACTGGGAAAGATAAACAATAGTCTTTCACATGGCATCTTTTTATTATATGGAGGACTGAATTAAAGAGGCCTTAAATATCTATGATTTTTAAGATCTCTTGTGACCCCATGCTTCTACTAGAATAACCATTCAAAGTTTAGGTTCTTCTAGTCTTTTGTCATCTTAATTCGATTCTGTTCATTCTGAAAGGAGAAAATCATTTCCAAAGATAGATTTAGACTTTCTAAGAGTCTTTCACTTGCAAGATCAGGAGAAGTAAGGCCGAGTTCCTGAAATAGGTATTTAGAGACAAGAGAAATGCTTGATGGTAAAGAAAAAAGAAGTGATATATAAGCGGAAACGGCTGGAATAATGATCAAGGCAGTCCAAGCGATTAAAGCAGGTGGATGGGAGGGAACATGACGAGGAGAACGACATCAGCTTGGAACCTTGGGTAGATTGTTTACTCAAAGACATTACGAAAAAGGGAGACGATGAAATTGAATAACAAATAGGAGAACATGAACATAGACTATTCAATGCAACAGTAACTAGGCTAATACTGTGCTTAAGAAATGTCATTCTAAATTACCTGACAATTGTATGGAACATGTGACAAAAGAAAAAGAGTTCAACCTGAATTCTTTTGTGCACTAATATGTTTGCATTTTAATGATGGACTGTTTGAGAGGCACTGAGGGGAAATCCAAAATCTGGAGGGTAATTATAGACACCATTCTCCTACACCAACCTGCAAATTTCTTCTCTTGTTCTTCTCTTTCACTTGCTAAATACCTCTCCTGAATTAATTCCTTTCTTTCTAAACCCACCACCAATACTGTGATCCTTTTGAAACTCATTTCCAGTCTGAATGAGCCAAATAAACTCCTCACAGCTCTTCCTAAACTTACCTTCATAATTTATTTAAGATTGTTTAATGTCCCTCAACCATAAACACTCCTTGAGGACAGAAACTTTCTCTCTCTTCATCACTGTTGGCCTTCCATTATCAAGAGTCAGTCTCTGAGATGTGGCAAGTATTCAATGATTATTTTTTTTATTGAGACTGAATAAATGTTCTTCCTGCCCCTCTCTGACTTACCTAATCCTTCTATTTTTCTATCAAAGCATCATGTTCATCTCATTCTCAGAACTTAACTGCATTTGTGATTTTTACTCTTTTGTGTAGACTTTTATTTGAAAGCAATTTCATATGGACATAAAAGCAGCAAAATAACTGAAACATCTCCCATATAACCCTTGCAGACTGTTCACTTGCTAAAGCTCTCCACACCTGCTTATAATTTTCTCTATGCATATATGCATATTGTTTTTTCTTTTTATAAGCCATTTAAGTTGCAAACATAATGTCACTTTCCCCCTAAATACTTGTGAGCTTCCTACCAAGACATGTTTTTCTGTAACACAGTTAAAAGTTAATTGTGAAGGTGACATTAACATAATACCATTGTTGTTGTTCAGTCACGGAGTTCTGTCTGACTCTTTGTGACCCCATGGACTGTAGCCCACCAGGCCCCTTTGTCCATGGGATTTCCCAGGCAAGAATACTGGAGTGTGTTGCCATTTCCTTCTCCAATAATATCATTATCTATAAAGTATTCAGATATCATCAATCCAGTTTGCCAAAAATTTCCTCTCCTAAAAAAAACAAAAACAAAAATTCTGCTTCAAGGCCCAAGCCAGGAACACACATTGTACTTACTTGTTACATGTCTTTGTCTCCTTTGATTTGGAATAATCCCTCAATTTGTCTTTGTCGATTGTGACCTTGATTTTTTTTAACCAACAAGGACCTGCTGTACAGAACAGGGAACTCTGCTTAATGTTATGTGGCAGCCTGGATGAGAGGAGAGTTTGGGGGAGAGTGGATACATGTATATGTATGGCTGAGTCCCTTTGCTATTCATCTGAAACCATCACAATACTGTTAATTGGCTACAGCCCAATAAAAAATAAAATGTTAAAAAAAGAATTAAAAAACAGTTATTTTGTAAAATAACCCTCAGTTTGAGTTTGTCTGATGTTCCTTATGGTCACATTTCAGTTACTTAATTTGCTGAAATAGCAAAGAACTGATGTTTTTTCATCTCAATGTACTGTACCAGGAGACATATGATATTGACTTATTCAGTTATTAGTGACATTAACTTTGATCATTTGGTTAAGATGGGAGAGTTGCAATTGGTAATTTATTTGTATGATTAATCTAATATATGTGTCGCCCACTAGACTGTGCCTGGTGGGTCATAGACAACAGCTATTTGTGCTTACCACTCTATAGTCAGAGCTATGTTTTTTCCAGTAGTCATGCATGGATGTGAGGGTTGGACCATAAAGAAAGCTGAGCACTGAAGAATTGATGCTTTTGAACTGTGGTGTTGGAGAAGACTCTCTAGAAAGTTCGTTGGATTGCAAGGAAATCAAACAGGTTCATCCTAAAGGAAATCAGTCCTGAATATTCATTGGAAGGACTGATGCTGAAGCTGAAACTCCAATACTTTGGCCACCTGATTCGAAGAACTGACCTCACTGGAAAAGACCCTGATGCTGGGTAAGAAAGAAGGCAGGAGAAGGGGACAACAGAGGATGAGATGGTTGGATGGCATCATGGACTCGATGGACATGAGTTTGAGCAAGCTCCAGGAATTGGTGATGGTCAGGGAAGCCTGGCGTGCTGCAGTCCATGCGGTCGCAAATAGTGAGACACAACTGAGGGACTGAACTGAACTGACTTTATGTCATAACTGAGCACAGTATCCTCTCATATTAACAGTGTAACACTCAGACAATAAAAAGGAAAATTAGCAAGTTTGCCAGAAGGTGGATATGGATACATGAGAGAAAAGCAAGTGCTATTTGCCTAAATGATGTGAAAACTTACGTCCACGAAGATCCAGCACACAGTTGCTTAGAAAACCTTGTTCACAATCACTACAAACTGTAAATAAGCAAGATGTCCTTAAACAGGTGAATGAATAAACAAACTCAGGTACGTTGATACAATGTAATATTATTCAGCAATAAAAAGGAATGAGCTATCAAGCCATGAAAAGAAGATCAATCTTAAGTGCATAAGTGAAACAAGGTGGTCCATAAAGGCTGTATGATTTCCATACGTGACATTCCTGAAAAAGCAAAGCTATAGAGAAAATATACAGATCAATGGTTGCCAAGATGGTGGATGGAGGACAGGAAGGGTTAAATAGGTTAAGCATAGTTGATCTTTTAGAGCAATAAAGATTTGATACTCTAATTGTATATACATGACATCTTGCATTTGTCAATACCTATAGAATTTTACAACACAAAGCACGACTTTTAATATCTACAAATTTTTAAATGTCATTTAGGAGATTGGGGGACTCCTAAGGTGGAATGCAAATGTGAAAAACAAACAAATTGTATTCCAAATATATAAAACAACTTTGAGGAAGGAAGTGGAAGAAAAAGTGATGGTCTAATTAAGTTCGGAAATGAGTAAGCTCTGTAAAACTTAATGCACAAGAAACTGTTCAGAAGCACTGTGCTCTAGATATAAATTGATAGCACAAGTGGATATGAGGTTACAATTCTGAAAGTTCTATATATGCAAATTGGAATTAAACTATTAAGTAAATGCATGGCAGATGGTGGGAGACAGGTTTATCACTATTGGAGTGGGGATTTAAAGATAAGTAGGCAAAGAGGCAAGAATGATTCATGTGGTAATAGATTAGAATTGGAGATATCAGTATGAATTCATATTTAGCTTCATATAGATAGAGATGGTTACAAGAAGAGATATATATCTATATATATAGATATAAGCACATGGGGCTTCTTAAGTGACTAAGTGGTAAAGAATCTGCCTGCCAAAGCAGGAGACGCAGTAGACTCGGGTTCAATCCCTGGGTTGAGAAGATTGCCTGGAGGAAGAAATGGTAACCCACTCCAGTATTCTTGCCTGGAAAATCCCATGGACAGAGGACCCTGGCGGGCTACAGTCCATGGGGTCACAAAAAGTTGGACAAAATTAAGCAACTGAGCATTCATGCATGTAGATAGATGGATGGATAGACAGAGATTTATATAATTAGGATATACACATATATTCCCTTGCTTTGTCATCGTATTCCAAGGTCTTCATTTCTAATACCATTCTCCAACAAAAAATATGACTGCCACATGGGCTTTAATTCATATGCCAATGTTAGCCCATTAATCATAAGAACAACATACCTAACTAAAGTGTTAATAATAGGGGAAGCTGAATATGGGATTTATGGGAACACTCTGAAATATTTTCACATTTTTCTATAAATCTATGACTGCTCTAAACACTAAAGTTTATTTAAAGAATAAAATAACCAGACACAAAAAGTGATACTTGTGTAAAATCTCATGTTGAGGAAAAACCCATTATCTTGAATTGCAAGCAAAGCACAAATGTGATCAAATTTCATATATGTATTTGAAGAACCACTGTCTATGCAGATGATCTATCAATGCTACCTGGTTATCTGGCCTAATCCTGAAATGAGCCCATTCTTAAATTACTCAATCTCGGGGACAAAATTGTCTATAATAACACTTTCTCTGGAAAATAGCAGAAGACAAACTATCCCCTCAAGAGAGCCTTAAGAACTTTATATATTTTAGCCTGGGCCAAAATTAAAATGTATATAGCACATATCCAGTCATCACTGTGAGCCCTTTATGCAGCTTGAAAGAGAGCAGATTTAAGGGCAGGTTTCAGAATTGACCCTACAACTAAAACCCTATTCCTTTATCCAAGCAACTTAAGCTACCTTCTTACTATGCAAGTTCCTACACAAAGAGATGGTCTCTAAGATATTCCTCTTTTTGACTAGATCACCATCAATTTTCACAATAAGAGATACATACCAGCTCACCAAATATGCAGCACAGACATGTGCTGGCCCTGTTAACATAGAATAATCCTTGATCTCAACTGGCTAGAATCCCTTCAAGTGATTTCTCTACATCTTCAAGGAGACAGAACATAAGAACTCAAGCTTTGGGAGCTGAAATGACTTTGTAAGTATCTTGGGAATGCTCAAAAGTGAAGTTTCAAACTGTGTGGAGAGATGACTACTTGCTCAAAAGTGCAGGTTACAGACAGTGTGAAGACCCAGGGGGCATTTCAATGCCCCCACCCCATGCCCAGGCTCCCTTCTCTGACAGCATTGTAAAATTATCAGCCCATGAATGCGAAAGGATTATCCCATAAATTGTAAATTCTATTTTTAAAAATGGAAAAGCTTCTGTAATCTCTCTTTAAATTAGGAGAAACAGCTATTAATGGAAAAAAAATATTAAGTGTGGACTGCTACAATGTCAGTAGTCTAAACCTGCTTCATCAGCAATGTATCTGGATTACCAGAGACTGGGAAAACTTTGATCTGTCAACTTTAAAGATTTGCTGTAAGATCTCTCACCATGTTGATTTCAAATTAAAATTTATGAAGATTCCATTGGATACTGCACAGGAAATGAACTCTGATTACACATTACGGTTACCTGGGGAATTTTAAAAAAATCTTGTTTTCGTCAAAATGTACTGAATTAGACACTAAAGATTTTCAAATTTCATAGTATGCACATTTTATCTAAGGAAAAGAACTACAAACAAATAGTAAACTATACAGTTAGTAAGTTTTCTTTTTATTTTGTTGTTCAGTCACTCAGCCATGCCCAACTCTTTGTGACCCTGTGGACTGTAGCACGCCAGGCTTCCCTGTTTTTCACCATCTTTCAGAGTTTGCACAAACTCATGTCCATTGAATTGGTGATGCCAACCAAACTATCTCATCCTCTGTCATCCCCTTCTCCTCCTGCCTTCAGTCTTTCCCAGCATCAGGGTCTTTTCCAATAAGTCGGCTCTTCACATCAGGTGGCAAAATATTGGAGCTTCAGCTTCAGCATCAGTCCTTCCAATGAATATTCAGGATTGATAACCTTTAGGGTTGACTGGTTTGATCTCCTTGCAGTCCAAGGGACTCTCAAGAGTCTTCTCCAACACCACAGTTCAAAAGCATCAGTTCTTCAGTGCTCAGCCTTTATGGTCCAACTCTCACATCCATACATGACTATTGGAAAAACCAGAGCTTTGACTAGATGGACCTTTATCGGCAAAGTGGTGTCTCTGCTTTTTAATACGCTGTCTTAAGTTTGTCACAGCTTTTCTTCCAAGGAGCAAGCGTCTTGGAGATATTGGATATTCAGAGATCCTGAAACTAGTGATGCTTTCAGTGTCCTCTGGGCTTAAACAAATATGTGCCCTGTAGTAATGAGCTAGATTTTGAAATACTGTATTAACTAATGTTTTTAATATAAATAGATGGGTATAGTATAGACAATTTGATAGATGTGTAAATAAATAAAAATATATAAATAAGTAAATATGGGGGCTTCCCAGGTTGTGCTAGTGGTAAAGAATCTGCCACCAATACAGGAGACACCAATTCTATCCCTGGGTTGGGAAGATCCCCTGGAGAAGGAAATGTCACCCCACTCCAATACTCTTGCCTAGAGAATTCCATGGACAGAGGAGCCTGACAGGCTACAGTCCATGAGGCTGCAAAAAGTTGGACATGACTGAGCAACTGATCAAGTAAATATAAATAAAAATATGTGTGTGTGTGTGTAGATGGATACACACATGTATATATTTCCTAGAGCCCAGAAGCAATGTCAGACCAGTAGCAATAATATATAGAACTGAGATGTCTACTTCAAAGTGTTCTCCACTTGATGGAACCAGGGATTCATGAAGAAACATTTGATGCCTGGGCCATCACCACAAAGGTAAAAACATGGACACATGTTAAAAGGATAGAGAAATAGAGAAGCCAGCCTGAATAAACTCAGGCTACCTAATCAGAGAAAATCTGATACTAAAAAAAAAATAGTAACAAAATAAAAAATGTCATTACAGAATAAAGCCAGTTTAGAAATAAATAAGGGAAGAAAGAGGGAAAAAGTCGTCATTTTACAACCACCAGTGTTATAAAACATTGAGGTAGGAACTGTCAGTGGATAAGTATCCAGTGGGTCAAAGATGGAGTGGAGAAAGTTTCTGTACATTATCACCTATACAGACCAACTATCACCTCACACAAATATACAAAAATGACTATCAAGTCTCAACTCATCTCAGGTGCTGAGAGAATGAAAGTGTCATCTACTCCATCTGATCAGTGCAGACAAGACAAATCTTTTCTGTAACAATTTTTCATGTGGAGTCTTCACAGCTGCTTTTGATAAAATGAAAAGCATTTAATCAAAAGTTACTATGCACATCAAAATATTTTAAAAACTAAAATTGTGGGAAGTTACATAACGTGATAGAAAATTAAATCAAGGGAATGGAGTTTATAAAATTCTAGACTTAAAAAAAAATATGGAAAATTATTACTTCGACAGACCTAATGGCAGATTTAGATGCTGAAGAGGAAATGATCTACAGAATGTAGAAATGTCAGTAGAATATATATAAGTGGAAGAAAGAGAAACACAATATGGAAAATTCAGATAATACAAGAGAAATCAGTGATAGGAAGATAATGACAGACATGTTTAAGTAGAGAGGAGACAGAGAAGAGGACAGAAGTAAAATCTGAAGATATAACTGGCTGGCTATGAATTTTCCAAAACCTATAAAAGATAAAACGTCCACAAACTCAAGATATTCTAGAAAACCCAAGCAAGTAAAATAAAAATAAAAACAAATATAACCACATCACAGTTAAACTACTGAAAATCTGTAACAAAGAGAAAATCTTAAAAACAGGAAATAGAAGACACTACCTTCAAAGGATGAACTAGAATATCTGAGAGCGTACTTCTCAAATGAAACAGAAGAGTCAAGGAGATTACTAATGGAATATTTAATGTGCTAAAAGACAATAAATTCCAACCTAAAGTTCTAGACCTGACTAAATACACCTCAAAAAATTTAAAAATGTATTTTCAAAAAATAAGAATAAAGAATTCACTATCACACCTTCATTAAAATTAATACTAAAATTAGTTCCTTAGATTAAATTAGTCCAGATAAAAACACATAGTTCCAGGAAATACTAAATAGCAGGAGAAAAAAAAAAAACAAAATAAATGGGTGAACATTCATGAAAATTGATTATACAAACAGTAATGGTAATGTTTTTGTGGAATTTATATGTGTGTATATATACATACATATATATATAATTTAATTTCATGTCCTCAATAATCCAAAAGTTTAGAGTAGGCAAGCCTCAGAAAATAAAGAATTGAGATTTGTCAGATTCTTTCCTCTAAGCACAGTGAAATTAAGCTAGAAATCAATAAGAAAAATATAACTAGAAAATCTCCAACTGCTTGGCAATTAAGCAATATGCTTCTAAATTAGCCCATGGATTAACAAAATCAAAATGAAAATTGGAAAATGCTTTTTGCTGAATGATAATAAAATACAAAAACATCAATAATACATCTAAATTAACAGCTTTAAATGCATATATTAGAATAGAAAAATCCACCCCACACACACACACCTAAAGAACAAGACAAGAAGCTAGAGAGGAATAAAGCAAATGAAAAATATCCCGCTGATTGTCTTAGTCCATTTCTGATGCTACAACAAAATACCAAGACTGTTTAGCTTATAAACAACATAAATTTCTTTGTCACAGTTCTGGAGACTGGAAAGTCCAAGATCATGGTGCCTTGAGGTTTGGTGTCTGGTGAGAGGTTCTCAGTTCATAGAGAGCGGTCTTTTCATTGTGTTTTCACCTGGTGAAGAGACAAGGGAGCTCTGCCTTCTTTTATAGAAGAAGGCTCCTCACAAAGGCTCCTAATTTCTAATACTAACACCTTAGGGATTAGGATCTCAACATATAAATTTGAGAATACACAAACATTCCAATGACAGTAACTATTATTTACAAAGATAAAAGTTTCCTTCACAATGGAAACGCTTGGCAGATAATAGCTGAAGCAAATGACAAAACTAGCATCACTATTAATGGAAAAAATCGATCCCGTATGACCCTAATGTGATCAGAGAAAAATGTACAACTTAACCAATTTCAACTCTTGCCAAAATGTGTGATTTGAATCTCTAAATGAGAAAACAGTTCCAGACTTTAGGGGATTCAGCTACAAAGCTAGATTGAATTCTTTAAAATATCTAAGGCATGAAAAGATTCCTTTCAAGTGAGTGGAATGCTCTACGTCAGGGTCAGGAACTTTTGTAGAAGTCCAAGCAGTGGTAAATATTTCAGGCTTTGCCGCATGACCTCTGGTCTGCCACACGGCTACTCAGTTTTGCTCTTGTAGCTCAGAAGTATTCATGGACAATACATAAGCGTATGAATATAGCCAAATCATTACCACTTTATTGAGACACTGAAATTTGATTTTCAATAATTCACAGAGTATTATTTCCATTTTTTTCCTGCCATGTAAAATTGTAAATTCCATTCTTACCTTTCACATCACAACCAACAGTAAAACAGATTAGAACTATGGGCTGTAGTTTGCTAACCTGTATTCTTGAGTAATGGAGACTGAAAAATCATGCAAATCAAATGGAATGTATAATTTTTAGCGAATCTTGATTTTTTTTAAGAAAGCAATAAGGTGCATTTTTGAAATAGTTGGAGAAATTTATAAATGGACAATATGTAATACACAAAATAAGTATATTATTTATCAGTATTGGATATGTTAGGTAGAAAAATGATATTGTAGTTATGGAGGAGAATATCCTTTTTTTAGTTAAAAGCATGTTGCAGATTCAAGAGTGAAGCGATTTGGGGGACTTGCCTGGTGGTCCAGTAGCTAAGACTCCATGCTCCCAATGCAGGAGGCCCAGGTTTGATCGTTTTTCAGGGAACTAGATCCCACACGCTGCAACTAAGAGTTAGCAAGCCACAGCTAAAGATCCTGTGTGCCATTGCAGCTAAATAAATAAATTTAAAAAGAAATAGTAAAGTTACATAATATCTATCACTTACTTTCAAAGGAACTAGGGAGATAAAAGAGATAAATAAGTGTATGTTTATGTGTGTGTGTATATATGGAAGAGAGATGATGGAAGGCAGTTAGGAATGGAGATTAAGTAAATAAGGCAAAATATTGAGAGCTTTAGGTGAAAGGAAAGGTGTTTATTGTGCTATGGTTTCACAATGACTGTGGGTTTGAAATTTGCATAATAAAAAATTAGGGAAAAATAAAATAAAGATATTATATCCAGATCCCACCCCAGAATTCCAGATCAACTGGTTTATTTTGTGACTGCAGGCCATGGTGTTTTCAACAGTTTCTAGTACACAGTATGGGTTGAGAACCGGTAAAACAGGAGAAAGAGGTCTATTAAGGTCAGAGAGATTCAAGTCTTGTCTGTCATCCACCTTCTGCAACTTCTTTTGAGTTATTTATTTCACTAAGCCTTCGTTTCCACATCTATAAAATATGAACAATACTACCAATAGCACAGAGTCGTTATTATTGTAAAGCTAGAGGGTTACCGTAGAGTGCAAGACATTGCTTCATTTTTTTGACCATGCCTTGTGGCCTGTGGGATCTTAGTTCCCTGACCATGGATCAAACCCCCTGACCGCCCCTCACAATGGAAGTGTGGCGTCCTAACCACTGGACCGCCAGGGAAGTCCCAAGATACTGCTTTTTCTAACACTGCCCCTACTTAACTGAGTAGGCTGCTGGGAAGATAGGACATCAAATAGGAGTGAGCAATGGACTGAGAGCAATGCAATGACCCAGGATGAACCACAACTTGTGTTGCAACAAGAAGGAAAGACCTGGCCATTGAGGATAGCAAAAACTTCTGTTGTAAGCACATTGCTGTGGCAGTTAGAACCGTGGGTAACAGAAGTGGAGGACACGGCTTTTTTTTTTTTGCCTTATCCACGTAGCCTATGTACTATTAATTTCCAATTTCTTTTCTTTAATTTGTATTTTCAAACCTTACTCATTCTGATATATGTTCTAGTTTAATTCTGATAAAATTAAAATGCATGGTAAAACTTAAAACTAAAAACATTCCATGTATCTAAACACATCTCACAAACTCTAGCAAAGAATGTGTAATACCTTGGGAAACATGATTATTCATATCCTGTTAAGAAACTTAAAGGGCTTCCCTGGTAGCTCAGATGGTAAATAATCCACTTGCAATGCAGGAGACCCCAGTTCGATTCCTGCATTGGGGAGATCCTCTGGAGAAGGGAGAGGCTACCCACTCCAGTGTTCTTGGGCTTAGATGGTAAAGAATCTGCCTGTAATGCGGGAGCCTTGGGTTCTATTCCTGGGTTGGGAAGATCCCCTGGAAGAGGGCATAGCAACCCACTCTAGTATTTTTGCCTGGAGAATCCTCATGGACAGAGGAGCCTACCAGGCTACAGTCCATAGGATTGCAAAGAGTTGGGCATGATTCAGCGACTAAGCATAAGAAGACCAAAAAATAAATAAATAAAACAAATAGCAATCTCTTAATGCTGTGAGTTTAAAAAAAAAAAAAAACAGGTTTGGAAATGACAAATGCCACATTCCTTCAAAATTGCTGAGATCAGAGTTAAAGGGTATAGAGGGACGGACAGCATGCAGAGCTGGCCAGCATTTATTAAGTGATCACAATGTATCTGGCTCTATGTTAATTTTATAAACAAAACATATTCTTACTGTTATTAAACATTTTTTAACTGCACAAATACTATTTCATTTAATGCTCACAGCATCCCTAAGAAGTAATTATCTTTATATCAAAGGTGTGAGGCTTAGGTGTGAGGCCACATAGATGGTACCCAGTAGGATGTGATCTGTTTGTTCATGTAATTTCAGGGCTCAACATATTAGTCACCATGATGTGCTACTTCACTAAGTAGGAAATCTTAAGTCCTTTTGATTCTGTTCATTCACAATGAGTCAATCTTCTGGGCAGCAGTCAGTCTCTAAAACAACGTTCTTGAATTGTCATCATTTAGATCATAGATTACTCTTTTATAAGTGATAGATGTATGCTCCATAGGAGATCAGGAGACATGCACCCCACATGCATGATGATTAATCTGCAGGAAAACACCTCACTCCTATAGTTTTGGAGAAGTCAGTCAGCTTACACCAGAGATTAGATACTCTATCTTCAGTTTTATACAAACGGAGAAACAACATAAGCTTTGATAATATCATTCACCCATTCACTACTCATTCATTGATATACTTTTACATATCCATGTATTTTTTCATTCATCCATCCAGTCATTCATTCATATATTTATCTATTTATTCATCAGTCCATTAATTTCTCCAATAACTTATTCAATATTCCAGTCAAAAAACTATTTATTGAGTCCTTATTATGTGCCAGGTACCTTCCTGGAAGCTGTGCTACAGAATTAAACAAAACATCTCTGCTTTCAAGGAGCATAGCTCTACAGGGAAGGACAATAAAAAAAAACAACAAAAAGCATGTAAAATATATAGCAAAATAATCTGTAGTTAGTGTTAAGAAGAAAAAAAGAGAAATAAACAGGATGTGGAATAGCCAGTGGTGGGTAGAATGAAGGTGGTAGAAGTTTAGATAGATGGCTAGAGAAGCTATAATTGAAAAGGTGATTTCTAAGGTGACTTTTAAAATCAACATCTTAACAGTAACAAAGAAAGCAAGTGAAAAATACTCAGGCATGTGTGTGTTTATATACATATATATGCCTATGAACATACATGCATACACATACATATATACATATGAATATATATATACACAAGTAAGTATATATGTACTATGTGTACACATATATATGTCACTGCATTCCCCCCTTCACTGAGAAGGTTGGGGATATACATATACACGAAATATACATATATGCATAAATATATGCACACATATATCTATTTCAGCTGAATTAAATAGTGCTTAGTGACACTGTTATTTTACTCTGGGATAGGCACAGGGTCAGCAAGAGTTTATGAAGTCATAACGACCACCCATAAAGTAGCACTGACTTCTGGCAGCAGAGGTCCACGCAAAGTTTTTGAGTACTGGATCTGAGTCAGAGAGTGACATGATCTAACTCATCTCTTAAAAATTTTACTTTTACTTCAAGGATGCAGACACTCTCAGATGCAAATAACGGTCTTCCACGCCATCCCCATCTCTTCCTGGAATCTCATATTAGCTGGAGACACTGACCTCTATACTTATGAGATACACAACCCTGAGCAAGATGTTGTATTTCAAAGACTTATGGGCTGGTGCATCAACTTGTCTGGTTAAGAAACTGAAAAAATAATTGAACCAGCTCAAATCCCTAGCACCCAATTGTCACCTGGATTAAATTCTCTGCCTTTTCCAGTGACACTATTCCTGCGTCTAATTTCCATTTGCTCTCTTCTGTTAGCTAGGAACTACACTTGAAAACAACAAGGGGCATCTCTGGCTTTGAAAACTAGCCTGCCATTGAGAAAAGCGGAGTTAATTACTTACATGAAGTGACTGAATAACCAAGGGAATGGTGCTAATACATAGGCTTTACAGTAAAAGGGTTTTGTTGGTCCCTTGATGAGACACTGTATAACACACAAAAGGCAAATTTAGAGCTTAGAAATGTCAAAATATCAGCCCACGAAAGGAGCTATGACATCTTAATGAGCTATTTCAGGAAGCTCATTGCTCTAGCAGTACGATGGACTACATTTTTATTCAGTTTAGTTCCTAGAGCTCCAAAAAAGAGATTTGACTAGACTGCCATCCTTTTTGTACCTGAAAACAACAAAAACCTTACATGTTTTCATGTGGCTTACCTCTATTTTTCCTCTTATTCCCTAGCTAGGCAACAGTAACAATGCTTTTTGTGGAATCATGTCATGGCTACTCACCAAGCCAGGAAAGCAGTGAAATTATCCATTATCTTTGATAAGTATGGTCACTGAGGGACAGA